>NW_017802602.1:4831559-4871909 GCF_001625305.1 Branchiostoma belcheri | reverse complement strand
AGCAGGCATCAGCTCGACTCTCCGGACCCAGATTTCCCATGAAATGTTTTGATTTTAGTGTTTTAGCCATTTTCAATAGTTTTCTGTATTCTTTATTGACAATGCAATATACTGTCCCTAAAATGCTAAAAGGCTAACTTGAATGCAACTTTAGGGGCCTGGCATGAGGAAAGATAGCTTCCTTATGCCAGGGTGAGCAGCTTTTGACTTTTCCTTCTGTTTTTATTACTTTTTGCTCATTATTATGGGCCTCGCCAATTGCCTTAGACTAGTGCCCTAGACCTGGAAAAGGGCACCAGACACCTGTTTCTAGATTTTTATTCCCAGGGGACCATTCCTGGTCTGACATCTTCGACACTTGGGATGGTTGTTAACAACCCCTCCCCGGTTTATGTGAAATGATTGAAACGTGTCGACCTTGAACTTGGCCGCACTGCAGGGCAAAGGTTAGTAATAGCGCAGAGGGCCCGGTTTTAGTATATAGAGATGGCAATGTAATGTAGAGTGTAAAGAAGTCTTTTTCTAGGGAAATGTTGTTGTTTTGGACTTGGATGTTATAGGTAAGGGTTGTAGTATTGTAATTTTGGTGAAAAAACAGACTTGCAGCCATGTTTGTGTTGTTTGGCTGGCTGAAGAAGATATAGGTTTACATGCGGTCATCAGCTGTCCAGAGAGGTCAGGGGTCACTTTTCAATGTTTGGGTAGAATTCTCGCATGGTTTAGGTGCGTAGGATTTTGTCATTTTTTGGGAATGGAGACTTGAGAGGTTGGCCTACCCTGCCAATGTATGTTCTTCAAGGTCTAAAACTCAGGTATATGAATGTTGACCACGTTGTTTTGACATAATTCCCATATATTAACATAGGAAAGCCCTATTACTGTGCTGTGCCCTGGAGTGACCTCGTTAATGCTGGGGACACAATTCCCATACGGGGCCCGGCCGGGCAGCTGTTGGGAACGAAAACTACGATATATAAGACAACAAAACACAGAAAAGTTCTTAATAATAATCATGGGCTCTATTTCTCCATATTGTTGATAAGAATAGTTAATTTTTCGTTCGTACAAACAGCCCGGCCGGGCCCCGGTTTGGAAATGTGACCTAAGCATTAGACAATCCCAACCCCAACCCTAACCCTAAAAAAACTAAAGAAACTGTTTCCCTTCCCTGCCAGGTTGACAGTATAGAGTGTTGCATGACTGACCTTGGACTTGAAGTACACAGGATCGCTGCTGACTCTGAGGCCACCCTTGAAGGCGGTGACGTCATCTTCACAGGTAAGGCTACAGCAAGTAAATTTTTTGGATGACATCTACCGCAGACTCGAAATCTAATGCGATAGGGCTAAAAAAAAACAAGGCGAGCCAATACAAGATTTCTACATTTTCAAATTTTGACATCATGAATCTTGTAAAACAACAAATTATACGTATGTTGTGCTACGTGTATTGCCAATTATTCTAACACTACAAGTTTTTTAGCATTGTATGTTTTTTTTTCATTCTGGTGGAACAGCACATGTACACAGCCACCACAACATATAAAATGAATGAAATACATCTCTGCATAAAAAGAGACAAAAATATTAAATAAGAGCCATGTATTTATGTTTATCTGCCATCCACGTTCCGACATGGCAATAGAAATATCTGCCCATTTTCGGCATGTTCACCGCTGTCAGATGCAACAAAATTTCTGTTTTATTTTTTTAACATCCGGTGAAAATTAATGCGCAAGCTGATATCGTTCATAAAAATTACATGCTATGGCCTAACTCTGATAGTTTAGCAAGTTCCTGACAAAACTAATTACATGTGTATATATGTAACGTGAAAGTAAAGGACAGGCAATGGATAACAATATAGTATGTGACTACTCTAACTACTAAACACTAGAACTTTTGGGGTTCGACTTCTTTTTCCAAAACAGTGAAAGAGAAAATTATTATTTCAGCGACTTTCATGACGCACGTTTATGATTTTTAAACTTCTATTCAGGAAATCAAAATTTTCACTGTTTTAGTCATAAAAATCACATAAATGACGTCAAAATGACTTATATGACGTCATAATTACCACAAAGTACTACGAAATGTAGATTTTATTTGGTATGAAATGTAGAAAATAATATATTATTTTTTTATATTTCTTTAGGCACAGAGTTTTTCGTGGGAGAGTCAACACAGTCAAACAAGGCTGGCCACAAAATCCTGGCCGAAACCTTCCCAGAATACCCTGTTCACTCCATCTACGTACATCCGCCGGAAGTTCACCTGAAAGGCTTTGCAGCCATGGCTGCGCCTGGAATCATCGCATTAGTGGACGGCGAAAATGGAAGAAATGGTTGGAAGGTATGGACGGGGGGCGATATAAACTTCTTGTCACTTTTGAGTCTCAAGGACGGTTTTACACATTCAATAATTAAGCATTGGTGTCGTTACGAAACTCTATATATGCTGAAAATATACTAATACAAGCAAAGCTACCTGTCCTGTACCTAATTGTCTATCAGGGCCATGGGATAGACAGTAGTCTATAGGTCTCTCGCAATAGGGGTGTATGTGTGTGTGTGTCTGTGTGTGTGTGTGTCTGTGTGTGTGTGTGTGTGTGTCTGTGTGTGTGTGTGTGTGTGTGTGTGTGTCTGTGTGTGTGTGTGTGTGTGTGCCTGCCTATCTGTGTGTGTGTGTGGGTGGGTGGGTGTGTGTGTGTGTGTGTGCCTGCCTGCCTATCTGTGTGTGTGTGTGTGTATGTATGATTCCTGATGGCCCTTTAGGTTACTAATATGTTGTAATATACACTATTGGGTTCAGTCTGTCTCAGAGGGAGATCTAGTAGCGCTCTCTAGAACTGTTTTTTGTAACATGACCTCCTCAGCTGCTATTGTTTCCCTCGCACAATAAAGAAAGACTTGTATACACAGTCACCATTACGCACGTTTGAAATGTTTCATACGGGTCTGGTGTCTCTGAATTCTTTTTGAAATTTGTATTGCTTATGTTTTGCAGGAGATGTGTGAAAAGAGTAGCTACAGGTACAAAGCCATATGGCTGCCAGAGGACTGCGCGGAGAACTGTATATATGTTAACGGGACCATCATCCACGGTCCTGAGCGCCAGTTCCCTAAAAGCTACAAGGTATAAAGCCGATTATTACCTAATTCTAGCTCCGGCTTCAGTAGCCAGATTTCTGCAGAATCCTGGCTATTGTTAGAATTGTGGCTGCAGTTCCAGAATTCTGCAGAATTAGATTAATCCCCAAGGAGTCTTCGATGGCTGCTAAGTATTTCTTACATCATTTTACCTATAGTTTACGATATTATATATTGGCCAATCTAGATGTAAGATTGCTGAAGTATAGGAATTATTTGGGAATTAAATTTTAAGTCCAGAGGCTTTTTGTAATGTATTCATTAAGGGAAATATAGTAAAGGTGTTGGGTTGAGTTGCAAATGTAGCAATGTCGTATTGTACTGTTGATACAATGCACGGCAGCCATTCTTAAAACATGCGTTACGGTATGTGGGGTCGTGTTGCGTAAAGGCAGAGTGCTCGATTCGGATCCAAGAGGTCCCGGGTTTGAGTCCTGAAATGTAACCGATCTTGTGCCCTTGGGAAAGGCCATTTACCTTGTATTTGTCCTTTGCGTTGGGGCGGTATGAACTAAGTTGATATAGTAAACTTGAGCGCGCCGTCACCATGTCTGGTCATGAAATGTTTATTTATTTATTCATGAAGATTTACCACATTTGTGGAAGGATTGACATAACAGGTGACTATCACCTTTTCAAAGATATCAACCCCGAGACCAGACTATAAGGTTTGAACTACTCACACCGGGAAAGTCCCCCACTCTTTTCGATAAGTGCGGTGGGTTCTTTAACATGCGTTGGGTGTGGCTCTCCCAAACACGGGACCTCCATTCAACGTCCTATCCGAGGGACGTTCCTAGCCGAAGCCAGGTACTCATTTTTACCTGAGTGAAGTGAGGAAAGTCGTGTAAAGTACCTTTCCCAAGGGTACAACGTCAGGGCGCATGTTCGGACTTGTTCGGGTACGACCCGGAATCGAACCCGGGTCTCCCCGTTTCATAGTCCAGTGATGTACCACTGCGACGCCACTTTGTGGGATATGAAAATGCGTATATTTTTTTCACTCTTGCTTTGAGGTTTGGCGAAAGACAATAGTTTTTGTGTAGTGTTCAACAGTGCTTTATTTTTACCTTGACAGATATTAACGGAAGCCCTGGCCGACTACCCACGAATCGAAGTGTCGACGGAAGAGGTGTATAAGATATGCGCCGCGCTGACCTGCCAGTGTCTGCTGTTCTAGTGGCGTGTTTCTGTCTCGTATTAAAAGTTTAAGCCCCTGTCACATATTCACGAATCTAAAAAAAAGTAGGCCACCCTATGCTTTAATAGCTCAGGGCCAACCCTTCTTTGTTTTTTTGCGAACAATTGTAAAGTCTTTAATGTAGTTTTAAACTTTATTTTGCACACTGGTCGTTTGATTTGATTTGTTGTGATTTGTACACCGGTATTTTGTTCTTCTTTGTTTTCTCTTGTACCTTTTTTTAATTTTGTTTTGTTGATGTTACTTCCATCTGTATGTGTGGAGAGGAGAAAGCCTCGATACGTAATGTGTACTTTTTGCCCCATCCTTAAAAAATAAATGCGAATAAAAAACAAGAAGCCATAGGTGACAATCCTCCGTGAAGATTTATATATTTCAACAAAAACAATCCCAAGGGTCAACGCCAGACCTACTGTGCAGACATTATAATTAGGCAACGGTTAATACAATGAGGGCGCGTCACAAGCATATAACATAAAAAGACCTAAATCCATTACTGCTCCCAGGGCGTGTAAAGATACTGTGCTTCAAGTTTGAAGTTCATTTTGATTACACACACAATCATTGCATTCACATAAAGATCGGACTATCATGGTCGTGTCACTATTAACGAAGACACCGTCTTACCGTGCCTGTTACTTATTAAGCGCGCCTGGAACAGGCCAAATTCCAGCAACAGTCGCGGCTAGCACCGCGAGTGTTACTTCCGCCCGTCAGATACCCGGGATATCTGCTTGGAGAACCTCTGCTACCAGACAACTGCCTAAACCTACGGCCTATTCCACAGGATTGTAAAAGTAGGGATGTTTCTAAAATATGCATTTACTCCAATATCAAAACAGCTACGGTAAAAATAAAAAGACGTGCATCATCCCGGACATAATGCAACACCACATGCGAAATTACACAGAAATGCGACGTACGGAAGAATGCGTTTTGGCTGCGAACATCTTCCAAAAAACTTGCCATCTCTTAACCATGGGCAAAAACATCTTGAACCACTTATCAAAACACCCCGTATCTGCATGAAGTTCTACCCCCCCCCCCACTGCTATTCCAAACAACGCGTTTTTCTGGACCATTCCAATTCGCCTCGTAATTGTAGGGGTGCGTCTGCAATATTACATTGACCGCGAAAGCAGCAACGGCAAAAATACATATTCGTGCATCAACACGGGCATTGCCGCAGACGGCGTATAAAATTGCGTGCCGATTACACAAAGAGAACCCAGTGTTTTGACTGCGAACACGAAAAACCAGCCGTTCACAACACTCCGTCTCGGAGGTCCTGACCTCCTTCACGGAGTAACAATAATAATTTGGTTTCCTGGATACTAGCTGAACCCCCCTAACCATGGTTAGGAGTAGGGCAGCGTAAAGCGGTGTTTGGCCAGGTCGGCTACTATTCGGCTGCGCCTGTCAAATACCACAAAATATTTGACACATTTATGGGTCGGTCGGGAGGTTCCAACTCGGTTGGCTGTTGTGTCCGTTCTTATACCCCCACATACAAAACAGTACATACACATAATAAAGCTAATACAATGTAAGTATAAAACCTAGTAATAATATCGTGATGAAATACTATCAGAGTTTAGCTACCAAAGTGTCTACTCTTAATAAATTCATAGTTGAACATGAAATAATTATAGCAAGGTTGTTATCGTTGTTTATGCAGGTATAAAAGCTAGTAACAATATTTTGTAGAAGCATATAAATGATGAAATACTATCAGAGTTTAGCTAACAAAGTGGCTAAACTTTAAAATTTCATGGCTGAAGTTTCCCTTAACATGAAATTATAGCAACTTTGTTATCATTGGCTTCCATCCCCAGCAAGGTTTTCTGTAGAATCCTTCTCAGACAGATTGACAGTGTAATTGACCCCAAGCTAAGGGAGGAACAAGCAGGCTTTTGTAAGGGTTGAGGCTGCTCATCTTTGCTTTGAGAAATATTATTGAACAATGCATTGAATGGAACTCTCCACTGTTCATAAATTTCATTGACTTTCAGAAAGCTTTTGACAGCGTACACAGAAAAAGCCTATGGTAAATCCTGAGGGCATATGGTATCCCTGTCATATAGTCTCCAATATAAGACATTTTTAATACAGTGTCATAACGGAAAACTGCACAGCTCTAATGAACCCTTCTGTGTTAGGTCTGAAGCGTTAGAAAGGGGTGTATCCTTTCTCCAATATTGTTCCTGATTACTAGCCTCTACCAGGCTCCTGGAAAAAATAGTAGAAATTGGCCGACAAAACGGGGTAGTATACCAGAGAAGATCCCGGGCCAAAGAAGATCCAATTCGGTAATAAGGTACGATTTTATTCAAGTGTTGATATGTTTTGTTCATGGATTGTCCGAAGTTGTGCAGAACAAAGTCAGACCGTGACCACATCGTGCTTTTAGGGTTTCGACTAGGGCTGGGTACCGGTTCAGAAAATTCAGGTCCAGGTTCGGAACAGGTTCAGAGGATCAGGTCCAGGTCCGGACCTAAACCTGGACCTTATTACTGAAGTACAGTAGTAGCAGCAATTTAACTGAGTACGTGTATGCCTTGATGATATCTATCGCTCGGTACTACCACAAACCTCATGGTCCGTGAACTTTTTTGTCGACCTAAAATGGAACCCACTGTTACAGAAGAGACGAACATGGATTTAGGCTAATCTAGTTTGATTCATGGTTATTTTTTTCACTTGCCATGACCAGATTACCTAAAGATGTTTGTACAATCTACCAAAATGTACTCTAAAATTAACAGAAATGTACATCAGGTCCGATGATCAGGTTTTTGCGTTTAGGTTTTTTGGACTCGGTTCTTGAATGTTGTTCAGGTCCAAACAGGTCCAGCTGAACCGGTACCCAGCCCTAGTTTCGACAGCACATCGATGGCACATTTGACAAGGTTGAGCGGCACATAGGGCATGCGTTGGTCTTTTCCTCGTGCCCACGGGTCGCGAATTGGATCTTCTATGACCCGGGATCTTCTCTAGTATACTATCCCTTTATTTCGGCCAATTTCTACTATTTCCGCGGAGCCTGGTAGAGTCTAGCGTGAAACAACATCAGGCCGAATTTTCAACCCCGGGGACACCTTGTATGTTTAGTGCATTCTGTCTCATCACAGGTAGAACGTCTTTACTGTACATGTGTGGAAGGAACATCTTTGCCACAGGGCATGTTTCAGCTGTACCGTAGGGCTCCCAGCCTTCGTAAGGCAGGGTGCAGTCCGACTCGTTCCAAGCACCTGTAGACCGGTCGTATACACACGTACATGTATACGAGTCGACTCACGGATACGTTCCGAGATGAGGCTCGTGGTGCGTAACAGCGTATACAGCTGGTTCTCTAGTGCAAAGAAGTAGGGTCTATCAAGGGTGCTGTGAAACGATCGCTCAGATTCCTCCAAATGTCTGTCTCAATATCGCACACGTGTATCCTATCAAATTCAACCCCCATGCAAAAGATCTCTGTTCCCATGGCAATGGCTGTGAAGAGGCAAGGGATGCGTCCTGGTGGGGTCTTCTTACACCACTGGTCTTGGAGTGGGTCGTAGCGATGCATTTCTGTTTCGAAGAAGACATAGATGTGCGAACCACACCCCACCGTCTTGTTTAAATTCGATTTTTGATGCTTAGGCAAAATATGATGCATGGAAAGAACTGGAAGGAAACGCTACATCCTGTTTGTAACATTTCCGTCTGGGAGAACACAGGCGGTCATTTCAACCAGAATCAAGTCAAAACATAACCATATTTGGTCAGGAAGGTTGTTTAGAGTTTAGAGAGAAGTAATATGATTGTGCAATAGTTCCATTATTGTCGTTTTTTACAGTGGAAGAGTGGGAAGGTATTGATAAGGAAAAGTTACAATCTATAATTGGTTCCTAACGTCTTCTTCTTTACAGTAAAAAAACAAACAAATCCAAACGTGAGTGAATGAAGAGAAAGTTCATATAATCTACATCTGTAATGGTATGCCGTCCAACTCTAAGATCTGTTTATCAAGTCCTGACAACTCTAAAACACAATCATCATCTAAACTGGAGCGTCTGCGTCGTTTTCAAACATCATTTAATCTTACACTTACTATAATACTGTATATAAAATTTTATGTACAATAGAGTCAAAGCATCTAAAGCATGTCAACTTCAGCTAACTGGAAAATCTGTAGTATCAAATCCTAGTATGAAATCTAATGTTGCATAGCAATAAAAAGTACAAGAGCTTGTAGGGATCCACTGTGTACAAGCTTATATGGAATGTTGATTGTTCTCATTATGTTAACAACAGTTCAGAATGAGCATCTGCAGAGTACTGCCATCTGAGAAAGTCCCGTTACCAGGTCGATATGGACACTTGATGCTTTACCCACATATCCATTGGTTTGCAGAATAGATGACTTAAGGAATAATATACATGTACACCTGTTTACTGGTATATACAACATGTTTGACAGACGGTTGATCAAGATGCGTGTGCACGGTGGGTTCTGAAGCCATATTAAGTAGAACTGCCAAGTGCCATTTGCCATTGGTTAAACGTTCAGCCCTCCAGGCCAAAGGTTTGGAGGAGCTTGCTGTGTGATTCAGCCCAGTACTCTGAGTCCAGAAGCTTTTTCTTCAAACTTTGTGCGGCCTTGAACTCCCTGGGTCCATCCTTCAGGATCTTAATGATGCGCTTGGACAGCGTTTTGGCGGCTTCCTCATCGTCATCGTCGATCTCTACGATCGTGCGGTCAAACTCGGGATCTTGTTTCGTCAGGAACTTTGCAAGACCAGATTTGTTGGAAATCACGACTGGCACCCCTGCGGCGATGGCCTCCAGACCAACCAGTCCGAATGGCTCTGCGCGAGACGGCATCAGGACGACATCGGCCTTTCTCATGTCCTCGCACAGCTCCTCCTGTGTACCGTATTCAAGAGGTGTGAAGGGTACGAACTGGAATCTACCCGTATTGGCTTCGATGATGCTCCTGCTTGCTTGAAAATCATCACGTCTGAAGCCGCGAAGCCGCCACTTCGTGTTGGGTAGTTTGTCGATCACCTTGCCCATGGTCTTCGCCGTCAGATCAACGCCTTTCAGCCTCTCCACACCCTTGACCCTGCCGATGGACAGCACAACTTTCGTTTCCGTGTCGGCGGGTGGCTTCAGTTTCATATCGATGAAGATGTCAGAAGGCTTTGGCAAGAGTTCATGATGCTGTAGTGTTAGCTGATTCGTCTGATGCCTGTAGTAGTCATACATCAATGGCCCAACCGAGAAGAGAACATCAGCATCTCGTAGGTCATCCAGAATGCTGAGACTTTCCTGTCCGATGCTCATCACCTTCTCATCACCCTTGTACTGACTGGTTTCTTCTGGCATCACGTGGGTGACCTGGATGAGTTTGGCGCCAGGAAAGCGTTCCTTGATCCGTCTTGCTGCATGGCTTGTGATGTGGACGTGGCCGACGATGAAGTCTACATGTGAGGGAAGGCCTGGATATCGGGCCTGGTGGTCAAATGTTAGCCAGGAGATTTCTGCTTTTCTCCGATCACGTGGAAACGTCGTTGGAAAAATCAACTGAATTCCATCAGCAGCCGCGTCATCCTTGTCTTGTTGTGTGGCATTCAGGACTGTGCAAAGGACATTCGCTCCTTTTGAAGCCAGAAAGCACCCAATCTGACGGTTGACTGTGGATATTCCACCCTTTCTGGTCCCATACTCATCATTGAGCAACAGCACCAAAGGCCTTCTAGCAGATCCTAGAAATCAGGTCAAAAACAAGGAAACACTCATTCATTTGCCTTGTCACATGAAATTGCTTGATATTTTATGTAGGCCGGGAAACACAGTGTTTGTATATATTAAATTATACATATGTATATAAAACACCACAAGAATGACCCCAAGTACTTGTATTTCGACTGCACTCTGACTGCGTTCAGAGTCTAAAGATATCAATGAAATTTGACGGTTACAAAGAAGATTACATTGCTGCATCATCATCATCTATCATCCTCCGTAGAGGCGGAGCATACAAAGTTAGCTCGCCAAAACTGTTGCTGCATAGGCGTATAATGTTGTTGTTTCTAGTGTTGAGATGGTTTTTTTTCATATGATGTTTTTTTCAAAAGCGGTTCAGATGAAATGAGGTTAACCTTTCCAGGAAATTGTCAGTTGTCCAAAGGCCGTGGAGTGATGAGTTATATGATAGAGTTCCATGCAGGCGATGAAAGAGTATTTGGTTGAATGTCCTATCGGTGGAACTCGACTGTTGCGTCAAAAATATAATTTTTCTACATTGACTTATCTCCTCAGCTGAAAACTTTAAAAAATTATAGTTGGCTACATTGGATCATTGGATCTTAAGTCTGCAATCAGTTAAAATAAGAGTATTGCTATCAAAGTGATATTTCACAGCATAACTCCGTCCATACCTTGCTTCGGTCGCTTTACCGGGGGGCCACTGTCGCCGGACTCGCCGACATGCCGCGTTTTGGCTTTCCTCTTCCCACCTGTAATCAATATAAGATTGTTAAGCAATTTAAGCCATACCATGTCATCCATACGATTCCCTTTTCTTGTTTGACGTACCGTCCAACGGAATGATATTTCTCAGGCAAAAGGTGAAGAAGCATTTAGAATATGGTACAAAATTATCATGTTATATCTTACCTTTCTTATGTTGTATCTGGGGCGCCTTGACCACAGTGCCTTCCTTCTGCTGAACCTGACTTGTCTTCCCCTCATCTGCAATGGACATACGATGAGAAAAATGTTTACAGCTTAAATAAATGACAATTTATTAGTGTGGATTTCAACTTTGCTTCTCCTCTGCATCATATATATCATTAGCATAGTATTACACAAATAGAAAATCAAGGATAGAAACAGAATAGACCTACCTTCGGAGTGGAAAAACACTGTTGCTGACGGGATCCGGTGCTTGAGATCTGTTATTTGTGCTCCGGACTCAGAAAGTCGTCTGAAATGGACGGCCCCTTTGTACATCTTTTTGTTTTGGCTCGGGTTGTTCAGAATCAGTCCAACGGACGACCTGTTGCAGACTGGTGGGAGGGGGAAGAAGAAGATGATACCTTCCCTAAGATCACTAGAATCTCCAATGACCTCTTTTTCTTCATCAAACTTGGCGTCTATCATTTCTTCCCTGCCCATGACGATGCGTTGTTGAAACGGTGGGAGCGGCAACATATTCTCAGCGTGGAAAAAGTCGTCGGGGTCGTCGTTCTTGTGAACACACATGAGGTGGATGCAGTCGTTGTCTGTTGTTGCCTTGTTTGGGTTAATGATGAGGTACACTTTGTTTTCAATGTAACTGTTCCAACACGCCTGGAATGACAGAGAAGTTGTTGGAGATGTTGATGTTGATGGAACATTTGACTCTGACGCCTCCCGATTGGCTGTCTCCTCCTGGTTCCCTGGAGTCTCTGCAGTAGAGGTCGAAGTTTCTCTGCCTTTGCCACTTTCCTTGGCACTAGCAATCCTGAAAGATTAAACAAGAGGAAGAGAAATATTGAAGACGCCATGTAAACAAGAAACTAGTAAATACTTTGCCTAAAACGTGTGAAATAATTGCTCTATTAAGTTATGTTAATTACCCGGAAAAATGTCTCGTTGTGAATGTGACCGCGTCCTCTGTCTCTTGAAACTCTGTCCTAAGCAAAGACCACAGGGGAGGAGTTGATTTCCTTTCCATCAGGACGGTCTTATATGTGCCGCAGTCGCTCTTCTTCCATGCCCACGGCAGGGTGACTATCACAGGCTCTAAGAACTCCTCCTCCTTTTCCTGGTGCACAGTCAGTATCGGGGTCACAGCTGAGAAAGCCTTTGTTAAGGCGTCGTCAATGGGCAGCATTTCGACCTGAAAGATTACAATAAAATAGGTGGCAAAATAGATCCTTGGTGGATTTGGGGTTAAAGTTCATGTTTCACGGCTGCTCATTAATAGTAATTAGGAAAACGAATTATCCGGCTATAATGCAAAAACAGAAGCTGCATAATTGTCTCTAAGCTAGACATAGGATTAAAGGGACGGCATGTGACACAAACTGCAAAGCAAAGAAAGTAGACATGACTTTACCTCCAAGGACAGGGACCTCCCCGTCTTGACGCATCCTTTTGGAAAGGAGATAGTGACACCATCCTCCTCTATCTGGCAACCTTCTTCTGTGATTCTGTACGTGTTCAGCACAACAGAAGACGACGCCTGTAGAAACAAATTGGGATTATTTACAACGACTAAAAGCGATTCGACTCGCCTGTCTTGGTCCACGAGATGATCTGAATAAAATTATCGTACTGAACATTGCACTATACCAACGCACCTTCCTCAGGATATCTGCTGAAACGAGACCAATTTTGGTGTTGGATAGCTCTCCTTCAGTCATTGGTACTTCTGTTGCTGTCATATCCAACATCCCAGCACAGCGCCTGCCGAGCACCTCTAGCAAACGCTCTCTGGTTCCTTCAGGGTAGGCGAAGACCGGGAAGACCAGGTTCTTGTTTTGTACGCAGAATTCGTACCCGAGCGTGGACCAGTGCCTGCTGTGGAGAGTCTGGGGTGTGATGATCGGTACGACCATCCTGACGTTCCGTTGGAGAAGATGGTGCAAGAGTTTGTCTGTGATGATTTCTCCTGGTTCGATGACGTCTTCAGACACTGTTACCCCGTACCTGCTGGACGATTGGACTGCCTGTTTCAACAGTGGCTGCACCAGCTTGTCATTGTAGTCTCCGGTGTGTAGGAGAACAATTTCGTTCCCTGGGAATAAATGTGAACATTAATATTTTGAAGTATGAACAAAGTGTCAGAAAAAAAAGCTGTTAAACAGGACAAAGCATCACATAAGGAGGAAGATAAATCAGAGGCTTCAAACTACAGCCAGGGAAGACGTACCTCTCTCTTCCCTTGGGAACATGGGTGCTCTCTCAGGCAGACAAACTTCCACGGACGCACCCAGGAAACGACGGCACATGTCTCCGGCCCTGTTGACGGTGGCGACCAACTCTTTGAACCTGCTGACGGATGTGAGCTCGTGTCTGATCCGATCGCACTGCGCCAGATTCAGCCCTCTGCAGGTCTCCATACAGTCCAAGACAGGACCGATCGTGTGGACTGCGTCTGGGTTCAGCGTGGGCTCTATCATCACGGGTCCGGAACCACCTGAGTTCTCTGCATGTGCAACATGTTTTCATCAGTAACGAGTAAAAAAAACTACTTTAAGAAAATGAGCTAGACAAAATCAGACATCTGAATGTTTTTACCTGCACAGGACGTTGTCGTATCACTTCTGCCACGTATCCAGACATTGATGAAGTCTTCTGGAAAACTGAGATAAAAACTATCAACACGGCGGTCTGTCACTACGGCATTCTCTCCCATTGCTAGGCGCGTTCTAAAAAGTATCGGGTTACAAGACGCTATTTTGGCCTGTTTTGGGCTACCCGTAAAACATTTGAAAATAAACAAATAATATTAAGTGGTAAATTTCGTCAAATTAAAATGAAATTATCGTCTTAACATCGTTTAAATGATAGCCGTTTATGTTAAATCAGTGATTTTTCAAAATTTCGCTCAGAAACACGATTATTTTCGGGTTTCCGAGCACAAGTCATGTCACGTTTTAAGACAAACATCGTTCAAACCTGGCTACGTATATTACCCCAGATCCTCGATTTTTATAAACTGTTTGTATCTATGGAAAAGTGTTGTTTTTTATCTGTTGCGAGGCACTCAGGCAGAAGGGCTTGTTTTGCCGCTTTATTTTAAATGACCGCAGGTGACCCCGAAATGGAACGCGGGTTCGATTCGAATTGCCCAGATCGAACACGATCGAACACAGTTCGGGTTCTATGATATGTGGGAACTTTGCAGCCCAGATTTTACCACCGTGCAATTAGTCACACATAGCTTACTGACAGTGCAATGTTAGGGACATACAAGACAAGTTCAAGAAGAATACTGCGCTTATCAAATGAAAGGGTTTGATTAACGGAAAAATTGAAAATACAACTGGTCTCACCGACTGGATTCCGTTGCCGTTTCTTGCTCGATGTCAGACAGTCGGTAGAATACTGGTGTTCCTGTTCCTTTTTCTGACTCCTCCCCAAAGCACCAGTCATACTGGATGGACGGGATCCACTTCTCCTTGATCTCGAAGAGACAACTGCTGAGGAACTTTCTAACAGGAAGGCCCTGTGTGAACACTGTTTGGTCTTCAGCTTCAGCAGACAGAAGCTCCACCTTCAGGTAATGCTTCACTTTGGTTACCACGAACTGTTGCTTTACATCGTCAGTAGGGAAGCGGCAGCAGCCGGCGAACACGCGGGACTCTTGAAGACCGAACCTGCGCACACAAATCGCTTGTAGACGGTAGAACATGCCACTTGGGAGGAACATGTTGTCGAATACGACATACAGAGGATGCTGGTATCTCGTCATGTGTCCAGGATACAAGGTGCTGTCGTTCGGCTTTGCGGCCAGGAGAGATGGTACGAAGTAGATCTCTTCTTTCTCAGGCTCGTCTGCCGTGTCATCTAACCCACCGATCGGCGAGGCATTGCAGAGGAGGTAGTACTTTTCCATCAGTCGCTTCAGGAAGGGCTTGTACCGCAGTAGGAAGGGTTTCTGCATCTTCTGATCTGCTTTGGTCCAGATGATTGTCAACAGCCTGTCACTGAGGATGCCTTTCGTCTCCAGCCTCCTCCACATGGCGGCAACCTCTCCGTCCGTGCTCCTGTCCTGTTGGTACTCCGGGACGGTGATGATGGTCTTGAAGACGTCAATCATCACCTGAGGTCGAAGGGCCACGTGATCACGGAGAACGGGTTCGTTGATGAAGATGATGTCACCAAGGTCGTGTAGAAAGGTCAAAATGTCGGCAACATGGCTGTCGTTCGTGATGCCCACGTCATCACTTCGGGCCAGATCTACGACATCCTGGAAACGGCAGAATGGGTCGTCCTCTCTCCTCTTGTCCATCAGTTTGGACTTCAGATGAAGCCAAGTCATCGGCACCTCCTGGCCCATGAACCACAGACCCTTCGCCACCTCACGGAGGTATTCTCGGAGCTCGTCAATGTCGCTGTTGTCCTCGTTGAAGTTGTCGATGACAAATATCTTAGGCAAGACATGTTTACCGGCAGCCTTACCACTGATGTGATCACGTATATCTTTCTTGTACTCCTCAATGTCCGACTGAAAAATAAGAGCACAAATTCATTTTAAGGACTTCAACGTACTGTTGATCAATCTGAGAAAACAACCCAAGGCTGAACCTTGCAGCCAAGAATATTAACTACAAGTTTTAGGGCAAAGACAACCTAGAATTATTCGTAGATTTACGAAAACATTCCTCATACCTCATCGACTCTGTCCTTGTGCGTGAGGACCAAAACGACACGCGGCTCTCCTGTCTGCTCCCGCCCGTGCACCAGGGTGTGTGTGCGGACTGAGTTCAGCCAGTGGTCCAAGTAGTCTGGACAAGTAGAGATGTCGTATCATTTTTGTGTACGAAATTATATTTGCCTAATCAGCTTAACAATGTTACAGATTTAACTTTGATTCCCATGTTCAAGCTTTGAAGTCGACCACCTACATGTAGGTTCACAGTTAAAGAAGTATTATATAGTGGTACGTACCTCTTCCAGTTACGAGATTGTCCGCTGCCGCCTTGTAGTCCAGATCAGGAACTGGGTCGGACAGCTTCTGCAGCAGTGACATGACCAGGATGTAGATCCCGCGGTACGTGAAGAAGCACTGGTGCGAGCCGTAGTACGTGGCCTGGCCGCCGAAGTCCCAGAGGGAGAGACGCGGGTGTTCGGCTGTTCCAAGCTGCTCCTCGGTCACGCCACCTTGGAGTCGCTCTTTGGCTTTTGTTATGACATCATCCGGTATGTCTTGTGTTTGCTGCAGAACCGTCACGTCGCTCTGAAGTCGCTGTTGAGGTTTTATTTTGACATCATCCGGCATGTCTTGTGTTTGTCGTGACGTAGTCGTAACCACACTTTCTTCTCTCCCTGCAATGAAAGATTTGTCTTGTTTAATCGATCTTACAATTTTAATGCCATTCATTCTTTTGCATCTTTTCTGTAGAGGCCAATTACTACATTTGCAAATAGGTTTAACTTGGCTCAAAGACATACATTTACAACAAAGAACCGTCTAACGTAAAGCAACAAGTTCCCTTTTCTACATCTTCTATAATGTGCATTTCTTACTTGTGAAAATATCTAATAATGAATTTCCACCTTCTTTCTGCAGTTTTGGTGTCTGTTGGCTTTGCGTCGGCGTCTCGCCCTTCGGTTGTTTCTCCTGCTGCGTTTGCAAAGTCCGTTTCCTTGTCATTTTTTTTGCTTTTCCTGCATCTTATATAAACACGAGAAATTCAGTGAGATATCACTGTCCCTTCGTCTCTTTATGTGTTTTTCTAGAGAGAGAACTTTAGCAATACGTAGATGATGTGGTGTGAAAAAGATATATAGGTGTCAATTCTCTTGTTCTGTGCATACATTTTAGATTAATGAATAAAACCCCATACTTTTAATTTTTTTTAACAGTAAGTTTTTAAGCGTCGTTGTCCTGGGTGTTAACATTTTTGCCCTGTACATGTGTATATTATGTCTATTGATATAATATACACATGTACATATTAATATGTAAAAGTGATATTGGATACCTGTAGACCTTTTCCTGACTGCTCCTTGGGCTCCTGACGATGTCCGGGTGCGTGGTTTGTCCCGTTCTTGTTGTTCCGCCAATCGTTCTGCCATGGTTTCCTTGAATTCGTCTGGCTCTTCTGTAAGCAATAGATGCCATATACCGTATGATTCGTTGTTACAGCTGAGACTCGTTTGGCAATTTCATCTTGAACAAACATGGTATTCATGTTCTTTTGTGATCTGTTGTTTTTTTAGATGCAAAATGATCATGTATCATTGCATGACACGTACTTATGGGCCGAAACTCTCTAAGTAGCAAGGACTATAATGTCGTGCCAGGTGATAGATATGAACATGTTTTCGGACCTTTTGCCTTCCGCCAAGTCTTGGTCTTCACGCTGGGTGAAATCTCGATGCCGTCTGTTATCGGTTCATTCTCCACAGCCTTCTCTCCCGTCAGCCTCCTGACGACACACGTCTTCCCGGATCTTAACTGACCAACCACGAGCCCGCGCACGCTGTGCACCGGTCGCGCCCCCTGGCGGCAGGCCTGGGAGTACAGCTGCTGCATTCCAGGACCCCGCAGCTGTATTTCGAGTGGAACACTGCTGTCTCCTGGATGAGAAGATTTTAGTATTTTATCAGACATTTATAATTGTATCACTTTACTTCTCGTGCACTTACGTAAAGCCGACGTCTGAGATAGAATGATCTACTGAGTCAAGTATTCAACAGTAAATTTACAAATAGTTGTGTGTTACACCTTACCCTTTTTTGCCGACATCCCTAAGTCTTCACGATGTCCCGTGATGTTCTCAGTCCCCATGTCGTCTATGGGGAGGCTCCGTTTACTGCCGCTCTTACTCCTACGATAGTTGCCGATGAAGTTCTGGAAAATCATTACAAATTACTGTTAACCAGGTTGATACAACGAAAAGATGAATCACAATTCATTTGAGGCACAGAGTACGATTTAATAAGGCTCTTGATACAGAAAATTTACGAGTTACACCAACAATTCCAGCTAAAGCTCCTCTATCAGCACAAAACGTTTTAGCCGTTAGTAAGATACAACTAACTAAGCTCAAGGGCTCCATCAGTCATCATAAAGACACACCTTCACTTGGTCTACAGTTTTCCCGCTCTGCTTAGCTGCTTCTTCTATCAACGGACAATCCTTCTTCGCCACGGTCATTCCTCTTTCTTCATAGAACCGGACGAGTACAGGATCGTAGTCTTTCTTACGTGTGGAGACTTCCTGCAAACATGCATACGTGAAAGTGAGTTATGTTTGGTATGAAGGCGGTTCCACAATTCTTTCTGAAACAGTACTCATTGCAGCAGGCTGAAATTTGACATATATCTGTACACATACACGTACATGTCTCTATAGATAGATCGCATGCCTTCCAACTTCCCTCGTAACTAAATGTTTCTACGCAATTCTGATGATAGTCATAATGCATCTCTCTACAGCCTGCCAAGCAGAATACAAAAATTCTAAGTGAAACTAAAAAAAAAAAATACTAGCATGCGTACCAGATAAACTAAAAACAACTTTATATCATCGATATCTTCAACTTGTAGTTTGATATTGTCAACAGCTGTTTGTGAACCGAAATTTACAGTCATCTCCATCATATTCTTTAGATATAATGCTATATGATTTTGCATTACGGAAGTTTTAAAGCGACTCACATTATTTTGTTGTCGGAGAAGCTTCAGTATTTCCTCTCTACCACGAATAATTCGGTCTTCGTCATCTTCGTCGTCCGGATCAGCGTCACGTGTGTCCTCATCTGCAGCGATGTCCTCCGCCGTTTGACCATCCTGGGAATGAACATGCAGTGAATTAAAGCCTTATGAATGTTGAAATATTTGAAATAAACACGACTGAATGAGTAGACAATTAAGCATCTAAAATATATACAGGGCTATACAGTAGGTACAGCAGCAAAGCCCATGTCTAGAAAGAAATTGGTTTGTAGGTGTTTCTGTGATACGATGCAGGAATATCACTGAACACATCGTGATTTGTGTGTTTATTCCAACAACAGCTTCCTCCTTGCCTCGGGCAGTAATGTATGTAGTATCATCATTATGATGTATGTGGATCATCATTTCTTTTTTAAGTTTTAAAAGAAGTAAAGCCAATATTGTATTAATTTTCTGGATTGGTGGTCATTTATTTACCAAAGAACCGACTGACCTCATTCCTGAGACCGGCATCAGCCCCGTGCTGCAGCAGTATTTCCGCACACTTGGGGTGACTATATATAGCTGCGTAATGGAGGGGGGTGTCTCCCTGTTGGGGCATTGACGGTGTAATTTTTCATCCTTAGTATGCTCAAATAGCAACACCTTATGAATGTATATATTAACATCACTTACTGACTCCAAGCTGGCTTGAAACCATTCCTTACATTTGCCATTCATGCTGATTGTTTCTAATAATGGATAATAACGGTAGCACTACAATTTAAATCCTGCTGATATTTTTTTGCTCAATATTTTTCAATTTCGTGTCTTAATCAGGTCATCGACCCCTGGCCTTTTTTGCCATGCGATGGGGTAGTTACTTCCGCATTCGTTGCGTTTCGCTGTGGTGTGATGCGTTGCACGAAAATAGCCCCAAATTGTACATATACAGGGCACTATATGCATGATAATATATGTGCAACCCTTGCTTTAGGACACCAAAAAATGTATGATGTATTCTATTCTGAGAGTTAATTATATGCTGTATAGCCCCATGCGTTCTAATCCGTACCATATTCATGTTGACAACATGTTAAATTGTAGACAGCAAATAAACCACTAAGTAAGAAGATTGAGAAGATGAATGTCAAATCTTCCAAGATGATACAGAAATATTTCTTGAGTCCCAGCGATCAGTCTACCTACCCACTTGTCCCGTGCGTTCACATCTGCACCAGCTGTCAGTAAAACTGACACAGTTTCATGGTGGCCACTCCCGGCTGCCCGGTGCAGGGGAGAGGCTTGCTGTAAAATAGATCAGATGACCTTCAGCATGACGACAGGTCGGACGAATGTGCAGTTATCTTGTTGACAATTCTAACGGAATTCAGCAAGTAAACTGCTATACAACTGAAGATGTCAAATCCCATAAGAGACATAAAAATATTTCTGCGTCACAGCAATCCTTCTACCTACGTCATCGTCCCGTGTGTTCACATTTGCACCAGCTGTCAGTAAAACTAATACAGTTTCATGGTGGCCACTCCAGGCTGCCCAGTGCAGGGGAGACCCTTCCTGTAAAATACATCAGATGACCTTCAGCATGACAACAGGTCGGACAAATGTGCAGTTATTTTGTTGACAATTCTAACAGAATTCAGCAAGTAACCCGTTATGTAAAAGATGAATATCAAATCTTATAAGACATAAAAATGTTTCGGAAATAAAGTAGTCAGTCCACCACCGTTATCGTTTTGTGCACATCTGCACCAGAACAGACAAAAGTGCCCCATGAAATGTTGGTACGAGTAACAGTGTTTTTGTTTGTGATATTTTAAACAGCAAATCTTAAATCCTACAAAATGGCACAAAGATAGTTCTTGTATCACAGCAATCAGTGTACCAACAACCATGTTCTGTGCGTTTACATCTGCACCAGCTGTCAGTAAAACTGACACAGGTCCCGTTGCACTGGGCAAAATAAATTTATCGGGCGTCGCGGCGCAAGCTGTACGACACATTTGTATGCGTGTAAACAGAAAAAAGGAGTTCCTAGTGAATTCTTTTATCAGTGACAACTTTGGAAGGGTAAGGATACTAACCTCCAAATTTTCGATGGCTATCAGTCCATCTTGTTCACGGGGTGGCCTAATCTCGCGAGAGCGCGAGACTAGGCCCGAGACTTGCATCGGTCTGTCGGGTCCCACCCCCCGTCGCCTCCCTCCGAAGTAAGGGTAAGTAAGTCTTGGGGAGCTCCCAACCTTCTGTCCGGTTTAGCTTGGCACCTTCCAACTGTATGTGCACCGCTTCCTTAATCTTCCTATGTGGGTTACGAGACTCTTGATCTATGATTTCAATAATGTCAGAGATGGGCCTGGTAGTGATGTTGTGACCAGCCTGGAGTTGGTGTTGACTTAACGCAGATTTGCAGTCTTTCTGGTGTAATGACTTTTGGTGTTCAGAAGTCCTTTCCCCCAGTGACCGCTCAGTTTCACCAACGTAAACCTCCCCGCACTCTTCACACTTGATCTTGTAGATCACACCGCACTTCTCACCAGGTGCTAGAGGGTCCTTGGGTCTCACAAGGGCATTACGTAAGGTGAAGCCCGGTTTGGAGTACAGGCTCACATTGTGTTTTGCATATACACGTTTCAACCTCTCTGTGACTCCATGTATGTAGGGTAGAACCACGTAACTCGCTGGGAGTTGTTCTTGTTTTCCAGTCTTACTCTGTTCCTTGCTACTTTTGTCCTTTCTGGAGTTGTTTTCCCCCTCCCTCAGGGCCCATTCTGGGTATCCACAGTGTCTGAGGGCTACTCTGACTTTTTCCTTGCAAGTCTCGGGCCTAGTCTCGCGCTCTCGCGAGATTAGGCCACTCCGTGAACAAGATGGACTGATAGCCATCGAAAATTTGGAGGTTAGTATCCTTACCCTTCCAAAGTTGTCACTGATAAAAGAATTCACTAGGAACTGTATCTATACGTGACAAATGAATCTCTTCAAAGAAAAAAGGAGGCATTAGGGCAGATTCGGGCTAAAAGCATGCAAATTAAAAGGAACGGTACAACGAAAACAAGTCCATAAAATAAAGTACTTCTATTACAAACGAACAAACAAGGACTCAAACAACCGGAACGGCAGGGTCAGGGTTCATGTGACGCAGCGCGACGCAGCCTGCCACAGCCCGCCGCAGCAGCGGCACGCAGCGGGAGCCACAGTCCCTGTGTACGTGTGTAAACCGAAAAGTCTCCTAGACGATTTGGCGCCCGCCGCGCGTTTTGACGCCCGACAGATTTATTTTGCCCAGTGTAAACCGGGCCACATGGAGGGCATTATAGGCTGCCTGGTGCAGGGGAGAGTCTTGCTGTAAAAAACATCAGGTGGTCTTCATCAGCATGACAACAGGAAGAACAAATGTGCAGTCATGTTGGTGACAGTTCTAAGGGTAGTCAGCACATAAACAGCTATGTAGAAGACGAATGTCAAATCTTACAAAATGGTACAGGAATATTTCTTGTATCACAATAGTCGTAGACAGCGGGTAGTCGCTGAAGGAGTTTTCTCGGAATGGCTCCCTGTTATGTATGGAGTCCCACAAGGGTCCATTTTGGGACCTTTACTTTTCTTATTATATATTAATGACTTACCGTCTTCTATAGAATGCCCTATGGCTCTTTACGCAGATGATTCCAAATGTTTTAAATAAATAACTTCGCCTTCTGATAGTATTTCTCTCCAACGAGATATTGACAGCATGGTCGACTGGACCTACACATGGAAGATGAAATTCAATACCTCTAAATGTAAAGTTCTCACAATCTGTAGGTCTAAAACGCCGGTGTCCCATGTATACAAAATGGAGGGTCATGTGCTCTCCTCAGTCACAGAATTCAGTGACCTTGGAGTATCTATCTCCCACCTTCTGTCTTGGAAAAACCACATTAAATGTATCACGTCCAGGGCGAACTCAACCCTTGGTTTTATTAAAAGGTCTGTTGGTCACCGTGCCCCAGTTAACGTCAAAAAATCTCTATATGGAACCCTTGTTAGGCCTAAACTTGAATACTGTTCGATGATCTGGTCCCCTCACAATCATAACCTAATCACCACCATTGAAAAAGTCCAGAGACGTGCCACAAAATATATTCTTAACGACTATACATCGGATTACAGGGAGCGACTGATTAACTGCTCTCTCTTACCTCTTTCCTATCGCAGAGAACTACTTGACCTATCCTTCCTGTTTAAATGTTTTCTAGGCCATTATGAAATAGATATTCAGCACTACATAACTTACGCTCACACTTCATTAAGATCTAGCTCTCAGGCCAAGCTTCAACCCAAAAAATGCCTCACTACTACTTATAAAAATTACTTCTTCGATCCAAAGAGTTGTTCCCATTTGGAACGCCTTACCCCTTAATATTAGACTTTTAAAATTATGCCCCACAGCCTCTATAACCACCTTTAAGAAATTAATCCTAGTTTACTATCTCTCTCTTACCAACAACAGATTCCATCCCAACAATATATGCACCTGGCTTACTCAATGTCCTTGTCGCAAGTGTTCTCCATTCTAATCACCCCAATCGGATATCTTGTTATCATTATTATGATTTATTTATTTATTCATCTGAATTATTTTGCTAGGTACCTTTTCAAATCAAATGTTGTTAATAATTGATATTATTATTATTATCACTTCTATCATCGTTATTGTTTTCATTTGCTGTTTTTTCTCATACTGCTGCCGACCTGTTATGTATCATTTATTACTTATCGAATGATTTATTATTTATCGTTGGCTCGCAGTTCTATTTACTTCAACGTTCATTATATGATTTGTTAATTCTTTGTCATCACCCTTGTAAATAGTGTTGTCATGGTTTCTGTTATTGTTTATTTTGTTTATTATTTATGTAATCCTTATCAGTTTATATTGGTGGGGGCATTAAAAAGGAGTATGTTCCTGTTTCCCCCAACCTTTTACATTTTGTTGTTATAAAGCTGAAATAAATAAATAGTCAATCTACCTACCTCAACATCCCGTGAGTTCAAATCTGCACCAGCTGTCAGTAAAGCTGACACAGTTTCATGGTAGCCATTCCTAGTTGCTTTGTGAAATGTTACGGGTATGTTACAGACAAGCTGAAAGCTGAAGACGGGTGCAGCGACCAGTGCGCCCTGAACCTCCCCATCTGTTTTGCTCTTAAACGGTTTGCCCCCCCTCCCCCACACAAGACCTCTTGATTTTCATTACATAGCCTTAAATGTTTCATCACCATATATAAGCAAAATGACGAAAGACATGGCAACAAACCCAAGAGTCCTCAGCAGCATTAGGGTTGACTCCCCCCGCTAACAGCTGCTTCACTCTGTCCGTGTCTCCGTCCTCTGCAGCCTTCCACAGCGCCTATAGCGGCAGCAGACAGGAA
This sequence comes from Branchiostoma belcheri, assembly GCF_001625305.1. Lineage (NCBI taxonomy): Eukaryota > Metazoa > Chordata > Leptocardii > Amphioxiformes > Branchiostomatidae > Branchiostoma > Branchiostoma belcheri. The sequence goes on along the minus strand of NW_017802602.1, from coordinate 4,847,758 downwards.
CAGGAGAAACAACTGTCAACACTCAGTCAATCAGAACAACACTCGGCATGTGAGAAGATTCAACACCTATCCCTTCATTTATCCGTCATACTGATATTTCACCTCCTTTCATGTCTCTCAGTGTAAAGTTATAAATAAGATGTATCATTTATCTCATCTTTCTGTACATAGCTCACATATGTTTATTGTTTATTTCAGACTCAACGGCCCATAGTATACAGACAAATAACATGGTACAAACACATCTGAAAAGAAACATAGAAGTAGTATGTAACGTTACAGATAAATGTAAAAAAAGACTACCGAGCTGTCCTGTCGCAAGGAGACCACCTTACGGGCGGACCATCTACATCAGGCTAGAGGAAAAGGCCTGTTATAGATATACACCACTATATGCACTGTGGGGCTTGTCCGTGTGTAACATCACTTCTATCTTTATGATGTTTTCTTTACTCTACCTCCTTTTTCTTCCAACTCGACTCTTCAGACCCGGACTCCTCGTCTTCCTGCATTGTCTCCTGTTCTCTTCCGTCCATGCCTGGTCTGACCCTACAGATAGATACACACCACCTGCCTAGTGACACTGTCGTAACTAAGACTAGATGGATCTAGTGCCTTCCTGTAGCGCAAACACAGACACACAGATATATCATTTCTCTCCCTAAACAATATTATAGTAGTGGAACAGACATTGCATCATGTACAGTTCACTCACGACATACCTGATTTACAAATTATAAAGCGTTTCCAAACACTAAAAATGAAACTGTACAAACAAAGGAGCGATAATTTCAAAAGCCATACAAACAAAGCGTCAATAACTTTCTAATTCATTCAACATGAACAGTTTATCTGTGACTAAAGGGCTGTGGTAAAAGTTTCTTTAGTTTTTGTACTTCAGGCGCTGCTACATCTGGCAGGTGCACCGTTATACACCTGTTACTTCCGGGTTTACCTGAACTTTTCCAGAAGTGTCTTGGGAGAGTCTGACGACCTTTTCCCAGTCTTTAAGGTCTCTGCAGGGTTCTTAGACTCTCCAGGAACCGAAGGCTGTTAGCTCTGACGTCACAAGACGTACAGGTTAGTTCTCACGGCGTCTTGAAGACAGAGCTGGTCCGTTACGTCCGCAGGTGAGAAGGTCAAATAAGCTTAGGTAGGTCTCCCATGATTCATAGCGCACGCGATGACGTACTCGATAGTAACGGGATGAATGACCTCAGGACGATTTGCCAGTATACTGGCTGTGGTTAGTGTGGGGCAGGTATATCTTAGATGATTTTTAACCTTACATGTTATATATCGTGTATATCTTAGATGATTTTTAACCTTATATATCGTGTATATCTTAGATGAATGTTAACCTTATATATCGTGTATATCTTAGATGATTGTTTACCTAACCATATATAATATAAGCGTGTATATCTTAGATGAATGTTAACCTTGCGTAATACATAGGCTCAGAACTCACACATTGAATACGTCCCAACATTTTAATTGTTTATCTCTATGTATTGATCTGCTTTTAAGCCAGGAAGTACTCAAACAAGGTTTTTACATTATTTTTCCAAGTTTCGTACAATTTCCGTCTTATCATCTCAGTCTGGTTTATACAGCATTACGTGAATGATCAATTGCCAGTTGCATATATTTTAGCAGTTTTTCTCTTTAAGATTAGGATGCTCGTTATTATTTCTTGGCACACCAAGCTAAAGCTACAGGATGCTGCAGCTTTCTGCGCCAAAACACCCGAGATGCATACATACAAACATACATACATACATACATACATACATACATACATACATACATACATGTCCGGCCACTGCTGTCGTCTACCACCTTGCGAGGCATTGTAGAACTTTTGCCAATGCATAATCTTGCCAAATACTACAGAACTTTCTTATACTATCTTCAACTCCAGTTTGTTTCCGCTCCCTGCTGTAGTTGACCTTGAACACGCCGGTTCCTCCGGTTCCTTTCTTCCTCTGCCCTGGTGTAAACCGCGACTCTGTGGCGAGACTTTTCAGTAAGAGAAACTGAAGAACAAAATCTACTCAATATAATGTAGTCTGCGTTTATGTGAGATTCTCTATCATACTTCCAGCATTTGTTTGCTGTCTTTAGCAACGCTTTATCTTAGATGGTGAAGGTATCGTTTTTGTGGTTCTCTATTTCCTGAAACCAGTAAGTAGAAATTGTACACACAGGCACGTAGGCTTCTTCCCCGTCTTTCATATTGGGTTAGGGGAGACATAAGTGTCAGTAGACAGCGTTGTGCGACCGCACTGTGACCTGAACCTGGCGTTCTTGTGAGCTATGAAGTTATAGGCTGTAGAGGACTGCAGACTGTACGACTGAACCTGGCAAAATGAATGATTTAAATGTGCCTATACTATGAGTGTTTTGTACATGTAAATGTTTGTAACATTATTTGTATATTGTTGTTTTCAACTTGTGTAATTTTTAATGTGTGCCCAGGGATACCTGAAAATCAGATCAACGGATCTGAGGTACTCCCTGGTAAAATAAATAAACTTGAACTTGAAATAGAGGATGGCAAGTTATAGAGGATCTATAGTTGTTTGTATTTACCAGACAGGTAGAGTTGACATCAGTAGCCCCAAACACCACGCCATGCACGTGGGCGATCTCTTACCTGACATTGGGCAAACAACAGTGATGACATCATTCTATCATACTGCTCGGCTAAACGGTGAACCTTTCCTTTGAACTGTGTTAGCAACTCTTCACCGGGCCTACTCTCAAATCTGCGGAGGTGTGTACAATAGATACGTTTTGAGCCTGGGAATGATGTACAACAGTCATGCTGGAGGTGGGTTTGTACATGCAGGGGCTTCCCCTGTGATTTGGTGTTTTGTAGCGCGGCGCTGTGAACCGTTCAGCATTTTGTGTTTGTCGCACAATCTTGTATGGAAATAGTAGACCAAATCACATCGTATGACTAACGCCGTGTGCCTGCGAAGTTGGTGTTATGCCGAAGGGCGGTTATACCGGCTATACAGATACAGAAGCTGGTGTGTTACGCCGAAGGTCGGTTGTACTGGCTATACAGATACAGAAGCTGGTGTGTTACGCCGAAGGGCGGTTATACCGGCTATACAGATACAAAGGGCGGTTGTACCGGCTATACAGATATACAGAAGCTGGTGCGTTACGCTAAAGGGCGGTTGTACCGGCTATACAGATACAGAAGGTGGTGTGTTACGCTGAAGGGTGGTTATGCCGGCTATACAGATACAGAAGCTGGTGTGTTACGCCGAATGGCGGTTGTACCGGCTATACAGATACAGAAGCTGGTGTGTTACGACGCCGAAAGGCGGTATACGTAATACCTGTTATACCAAGTATATATATATTGACCCATTAAACAAGTTGTGACTTCTTTTACATCGAGTGTGTGGAAATATATATATACCTTTATACTGTGTCTGCTCTCCGGACCAAGTTCGTTGTGTGCGTTTTTTTACGATTTGTTACTTTTAGAGGCCAGGAATCATGTACAACATCCACGCTGAGAGGGTTATATTTGTACCACGAAGTTAAAATTCTCTTTAATTGCCACCGAGTGTGTCAACATAACCTGTGTACTGTGTATCCACTCCGTACAATGCTCGATGTGTACAATAGCTACGTCATGAGCCGGCTGACATTTGCACAACATCAATACTTGGAGGGTTCCTTTTGTACATTGTACAAGCAGGGAATCTCACCTTCTTGTTGCGGCTAGGTTCAATGATGGCAATATGTTTCGTCCGAACGTTTAAGATTCTCAAGTGCGATAAAAAAAAGTTCTCATGTCCTATTGGAACAGTAAAAATCTGATACCTATAGCTGTATTTTAGCCTGAATTAGTCTCAGCAATGGGGAAACAAAGTTTAACGTATTATTTCAAACCAAACCATTTCCTTGTAGATATTTCAAAGGACATTTTGTTGGAATGATAACTGGTCAGAGACAGTCTGATGTTTCCGTTTAGTATTTCTCTTGTACGTGTCATGTATCTGAAGTCTATACCTAGTTATTGTGCCACCTATGAGTCAATAGAGGATGACAAAGTTTACTATATATATCCACATACTTCTTTCCACCACCATTTAACATGACAAGCCCCAAAACACCACGTCTTGCACTTCTCTTACTTGACATTGGGCACGGTGATGACATCATGTTATTATGCCGCACAGCATAGTGAAACCTTCCAGAGTGTAAACATCTGATCTTTGCACCGCGCTTACGTTTGAGCCTGTGGAGTTGTGTACAAGAGCTATGCTTGAGGCTGGGGCTCGTGTACAACAGTCATGCTGGGAGGATTGGGTTTGTACTTCAAGGGACTTCCCCCTATTCTAATGACCTATTGACCGTACTACGGTCGTACCATTTTCTTCGGGAAGGGTGGCTAAAAGTTTGATGGATATAAGTGACTTAATCCTGAGACGCACATTATGATTTGTTCATTAATTTCAATTTTATGACTGTTTTTATAATATCTTTAATGACAAATGTATTTGAAAACCTTTTCCAAATGCCTGGAACCACAACAATGTGATTGCATATACCCCTGCGTGATAGACTTTACTAACTCCGCCCACCTTGTGCAACACTCTGTCGCCTGACAAAAATTACGGTACGTTAGTAAGCTACATGTAAGACTGGGGATAGCTTGTGCCGGGAGACAGCATGAGTTTTTTATGCGAATCATTCGACTCGGAACACAGGCCTGGGGCATGTATAAAAACTACAAGAAGCTGAACCAAAGGCCTAAAACAGGTAAGTTTGTTTTCAATACACTTGGAACTACAAAGTATCAGTTAAAATTAACCCCAGGAGTGATTGAATTTTATCGTCCGTCGTAAGGTCCATCTCTACTTGTGATGATCTTACTAAACTGGAGTCTATCTGACATAACATTCCACCTGAAATGCTTCTGTATCATGGTTATTTTTTTCAGAGCCAGCTTGATAATATCGGAAGAACTACTAGTATTTTCACATATTGCATGTTATGATTAAGTCAGTCAGTCAGCCAGTAACCGTTCGATGCTTACAATAGTCTCACATTTTTGGTAACATAGAAACATGTAGGTATGATCATAACTTTGAACTCAGAAGTTTGAGGCCATCGACCTTAATTGGTGTCAGCAAATTTGTGTTAAGAATACGTAGAATTTAACAAAATCCATAACACTACTCTCTATGTGTGTAAGAGTAACTCTGGGAGAAAAAACAACTGTGATTAAAACAGAACAGGTGAAAAGCTAGCCTGGCATCAGGTTGGTCGCGCTAAGTACAAGCCATTGCCTCCATGGCTGTCTGTTGTACGTAAATTCTCAATAAGGCATGTTTTAATTTGAAACTGAATGACTGAGTGCTTACTGTGCATTCGTGCTACAAACAGGTAATTGCAGAACATTTAGTGCCTTAACAAACTACGTGAAACTACGTCTGATATAAAAACGACGACCAAAGCTAAGATAGGTTAATAAGCGAAACGAGAGAAAAGTTTAGGGCAAGCTTGGTACAAGCCATAGCTTCCGCGGCTGACTGTTGTACAAGAATAACCTGTAGCCGTACTGAATGCTTTACTGCGTAAATAAAGACCTTTGTGCCCAACAACAGGCAGCAGGTAGGGTTACCACTGACGTGAGTCAGTGGGAAAAGTAAGATTTCATTGTAGGGAGGTTTGGATGTCAACCATGAACAATGTATGTTGTCTTGCTCGTACACCGATGTTTATGTTGCAATTATAAGCCAACAATTAACTATACATGTCACCGAACTCTATTTCAGAGGACATATCTCAGCCCCCTCCCACACAAGTGGACGAACCGGAGCACAGTAATGGTGGACGTACAATCTATTGGGGTTGTGTCAACCGGACCTACCATGTAACTGGCGACAAAGGTACACACAGGCTAAATGAATAATATTTCTAGCACTTGAGCTTCTGTTTAATGACATGAAATTTAAAAGCATTACACAGATGGTCTGAAACCATTTCTTCAAGTGAAACAAGTTTAAGACCCATTGTTCCCATCACTTTTACCACACAAATCACTAATAACTTTTAACTGTACAGGCTAATACTGCTACTAAAGTCGTGTTTTTATCTTAAACCCTTCAGAGTCTGTGGCGACAGGTAGACGTGATGACCAGGCTGGTACCAATGACACAGGACTGAAGATCTATGTGGCCTGTGTTGTAGAGAACTATCACGTCACTACAGACAGAACAACGTGATATTATAGGCACACAAGAGGACCGAGGGGGGGGGGCATTAACAACAACGACAATCAAGAATTACTGCTGCTGCTTTGTCTATTAAGTAACTGGACTTTATATAATCACTTACCTGAACAGAGTACAACATGTACGACGCCATTGCACCTGCTTGGCTTTCTTCAATGACATGTAATTATAGGCTGCTTGCATTGCATTACTATCATGGTTGTAGCATTGTTCATAGTGGTTTACAACGTCCCAGAATGACATAAAATAGGACATTGATGTATATGATTAAGATTCACAGATTTGTATTACGTTCAAGACAATGTCTGTCATTGTAGTACAACACTAAAATGCTGCTAGGTCATGTGTTGCGCACATTACAGCATTTGTACATTTTAGTATCTGAAGAAATAATTAATTAGACTTATTAACTTTGTTTACGAGTAGAAACGCGAAGCTATCTCTTTTTTAACTAAATTTTCCATTAAATGATAAAAATATGGGAGTACACAAAGACATCGTATAGCCATCTAGTTTATTGCAGAACTAAGTATTGTACAATAGGCAAAAGAATATCAAAATATTACTGTGAATCAACATTTGGTCCTTCACAAAAGTTAGAACCTACATGTCATAAAGCAACCTCGTACTACTGGTGTTGATTACTCCTTACAAATCTAAAACACTGGAGAACAAATACTCACTGCGGATCTACTGTGTCTTTACTATACTGGAGGCAACTAACGTCACTTCACATGGATAACTTTCATTACATTACAAACATAAGTGCAACGCTATGGTTATACTACTCACCTATTTTCTATGCAATCTGCAGATCCAGAAAATAAAGCATCCTTATCATTTCCAAACAGAGCTTTAATTCCTAAATAGTCTGTTTAGCCATAGTTATGTCTTTCATGTTCATCAATATAATATATCCATCGTACTTCTGTCCATACCAACATGGCCGCTTGAATGGTTCCCTTCCGAGGCAGGCTGTTGAAGAAAACTGGTCCACAGAGTGAATCAAACCCTCTCTACTGTACCCTGTTCCAACAGTCAGCTTCTTCACCACTTCTGCCACAGCGTCAATAGTTTAGCGCGTATAAAAAGTCCCATTTTGGCGCAGGAAAGTCCCAAAATGCCACAGAAACTCTTTCACTTTCTACTGACACGTACGACGTGCCCCCACCCTGACCTGGTATCCTAGCGACCAGTGACGTCAGAGGCAGGTGCCCGAGGTCACACAGGTAGTAAACAAAGAGGTCAGGTACCGGTGTACTGCACCTGAATGCTGTCGTCTTAATAGAAGATGCCACTTTTGAGAACTCTCATAATGCCTTATCTAGATATTAACTTTGATCCATGCTTTTAATACATTGTTATGTATATGTAATTTATGTGATAGAGCATATTAAAACATATTTACTGAACAACAACTTCCATAATGGCCTGTACATGTATTGAGATATGTGCTTGTATCTAGCGATGATGAGGCATTGGAAATACTAACGGGCTGGGAGGAAACGGTTCGCTTGTTGTACCGACTCCTGTAGGTGCCTGACGAACAGTTGGAGTCACCTGGGAAGGCACAGAGGTCCCTAAGCTCGATGCTGTGGGGATCTGTGGTGCCGTGTGTTGGAGTCCTCCTGTTGTCATGGCTGGTGTTCCTACATGTAACAGGGAATGATTTTATAGTTGATTTACGAACATCGATATCCCAAGGACTGACTAAAAAGTTTCATTGACCAATGCTGTTCCACTTCAAATATTGGAAGAAATAGGTCCTAATACCGTAGACCGTTGCTGTGGAATGTGAAACAATAGGTTGCAAGGTAAATATCAAATAAACTTATCACATCAATTGTACCAACCAGTACCAACAATCAGTGTATGTAGAGCCATATGTACAGAATTGTTGTAGGAAGGCAGAGGCAAAGAAAATATTGGCAAAGTCTGTCAAACAGCTTCTGACAAAGGTATGGATGTTCCAAACCAACTACAGGTACCAACCTTGCATATGAGATGTTGGCAGGGCAGCAGGTAGGTTCAGTGATGCTGTTCTGTCGGGAAGTCCGAAGGAATCGAAATTGTCCACACCTGTAGGCACTTGACGAAAAGCAAATGCTGTTTGAGTTGTTTGTGGTACCTGAAGTTCAAGAGGTATGTTGGATCTGTACAAGTAGTGAAAACCTGTCTGTGATTCTGTTGGAGTTGTTTGTGGTGCTAGCTGTACAGGATCCGGAGTCCCTGAGTTGTGTGGTGATGAAGAGAGAGAGTTGAGTAGATCTGGATGTGTTGCTGACTGCTGTGCCAGAAGTTCAAGATTCCCTGTGTTTGGTCGGGCAGGGGTAGATGTTGCTATGTTTGGTAATACCACATGTACAGGAGTTCCTGTGTTTTGTGGTATGTCAGTTGTTCTGGGTAGACGTCCTTCTGTTGTGACTGTTGTCTCTGGAGAAACAAAAACGCATTTTTTGCAAGTGACTTCAACTGGAAAAGGAATCCATACATTTTATTACATACGTACACACATAGTTACATTCATATCCTTGTTCAAGATAAGTTATGCCCTCCTTCAGTGAATATTTATCATGGTAAAATCCAAATTGATATTTGAAAAAGGACCCAAATTGGAAACGTCCCGCTGCTTCATTTTATGTAAGTACGGCATTAACCCTAAACAGTACACCTGGGGTCCGCGCGGACCCCAGCACTATATATTCTGTAATATCGTTTTTGTTTCTAAAGATTTTTTCTGAAATTTTAGGTAATTGTCACCCACAAAGTTGTCTCTCAATACAGTGCAGAAAACTCCGTTTCTACCATTTATAAAAAAAATTATATCTGATTTTCTTTTGGGGTCCGCGCGGACCCCAGCCGGCTTTCGATCATAATGGATACACTGGCGTTCTTATACATTACCTTATTTCCGTTTTTATATGTTTTTATGCACTCATCGTATGTCTACCAAGTTTTCAGAGAATGGTGTAGTAATAGAATAAAATTTTAATAACTTTGGTGTAATTATGACGCCATATGACGTCAGAGCTAATAATATAGTCCGCCATATTGGATTTTGACCAATGACGTCATCAAATTAGCATATTCTATGCATATTAAATGATTTAACTTATATTTAATTATGTAAGATGTTATTAATGTTGGAAAAGAAGTGTAATCTAATATAAAAATCAGAAAATTTTTATGTTTAAACCAAAATTACTTCTATTTAAAAAAAACTGCCTGCTAGAAACCCGTTGCCATGGCAACAAAAAACATCAACTTACCAGTATTAAACTAATATGAACTTTTTTCCAGAGACATTTTAGGAAAGGTCTCCAAATTTGATACTTCTAGCGCAAGCCGTTTAGTCGCTATCTGAGATCAAAGTTGGGCCTCAAAAGCCCCTTAAGTCTGAAATGGGTTTAAAAATCGGGTATTTCTTCTTGTCTTCTTTTCTTCACCAAAAAATAGAAAAAGTTCAAAATGTATGATATTTGTATGTAATGTGGACACAGAGGTTCCCACATCAGTTTGCAAAACAATTGAGCTGGTAGCATGTTGATAATTTCAAAAAATTAGCAAAAAACTGTCTTGGGGTCCGCGCGGACCCCAGGTGTACAGATTAATCAGTCCGGGAAGGTGTTCTGTTGAGGGTTAATTATGTTGGGGGCTGTGATAAGTACAAATTACACCATGACACCAAGCGGGCGAAATGAAGCAATACACAACTATAACTACATACAAGGCAAGATTCGTATCTAGCAGATAGCAGACTGTTAATGATTGGTGTATAGAAATTGTGTTGGGGAATTCCTATGAACAATACCATAAATCTACAGAAACTCTACCAATTTTTTATTTTGTACTGCTTACAAAATGGGGTGCTTACCTTGTGGTGTTGAAGATGCCGACGGTAAAGAGGCAGTAGAACTGGGATGTTGCAGTTTGTCCTGCTGTGCCTCTTTGGTCTTCTTCCTTCTCTTCCTGGCTGAACTGGTGCTGCTCCCGGGCCTTCCGGTTACGTCATGGTTCTCTCCAGTCGTTCCAGTGGTGCCCTCTCTGTCCGAATTCTTTCGGCGTCTGTCCATTGTTAAACCTGTAATAGATGCATATTAAGATAGCAATGGTTACCAAATGACACCTCTAACACTATATGTATATAGTTGGCTAATGACAACCCACTGAGCCAACTAGTTATAGTAAGATCATAGATTGTATTTGTATTTTTGGCACGTTAGCAGCAATGTTTCATGACCAATGTAGAAGATGGCTGGCTCACATTGTTCTGCTTTCCGCTGATGTTCTGCTGCTTTCAGCTGATTCTCGATGTAGCCCCCGAACTTCTCGTCCTTTATCAGATCCTTCTGGGACCCGAACGCTCGAATCCTTCCATTGTAGAGAGTAACCACCAAAGCCTCCACACCAAGTTCGTCCAGCTCCTCGGACTAAAAGTAACAACAATTATCCAATTGAATTTTAAATGTTATGTGCTACTTTCGAAATGATCGTCCTTGGACGCAATTCTTCTATATTGCCCAAACATCTGGTAAATAACTTCATTATTCTGTAGACATTTTAATGCATTTTCCATGTACATATGTCACGAAGGCTTCGCGTAGGCTTCATTATTTAAGCTCCTTACTAAACAGGGCACTAGTGTTGTGGATTTGGTCCAGGTCTACATCACACTTATCAGACCTGTACTTGAATATGGGCACGTACTACTAGTAGGGTGTAACAAGGAGCAGGAAAGACTGATTGAAAGAGTACAACGGAGAGCACTCCGGATCATCTCACGGAGGAAGACGTGAGGTGCCTCCTCTGCCAACGCTGAAGGAAAGGCTAGAGGTGGCGGCAGTGAAGTTACTTAAAAACATTCTGGACAAGAGTCACCCCCACCATGACCTGGTTCCACCAGGCAGGACAACGGCCACTGGGGCATTTAAGAAATTGAACTGCACTTACAGTACCAACAGCCCGTACTAAAAGGCTGAAGACTATTTCTTACACAGGGCAATACGACTGTACAACGACTCTTCGCAGTAAGACTCTCAGGACTCTCTGGACTCTCTGTACTTTAGTGCCCATGGGTGGCTTTGCAATGTTTTTGTTGGTGTGGCTGTATATTTTGTTGCAATGTTAATTTGCTTTTGTATTTCTTAGACAACTGTAAAAATCAGTGGTATTCAGCTTGTTGTTGTACTCGCTGCAAGGCTGAGTTTTTATTAATAAAACTGTTAAACTGTTATATCAACAAATACTGCGTTTACTGGGTGGAACCTACATACTAATACCTGTTTCTGATACAAATAAGGGATGAAAAGTAATGGATTGTAAGTATCTGTCAATTTGACTCAAAGGATGTCTATGGCATTTTACATATTATAACTCTTTTGAATGATTACTCTTTAAAATCCTTCAAGTGTCCAGGAACATGTTTGTATTCTTACACCCACCAGTTTTTCGAGCTGTTTCAGCTTTTTCGCCACTTCTGACGAAGTTTTGACTTTCGTCTCTTTGCCCCTTCTCCTCTCTGCTGCTTTGTTGTATCCCTCCTTTTCCTCGTCAGTCAGGTTCTTCCAGCTCTCTCCGATTTCCTTATTGGCACCGGCAAGTGAGAATCCTCGGTTGGCTGAAGGAAAATGCAAGATGACAAGTGTTAGATACCGTTTACGTACAATACACGGTACTTCAGTGGATGTCCATAAAGTTGATGTTTCGAACGTTTCGTAAGTGATACTAACGCCGTATCTAAAATGTACCTACAGTATGCTATGGTAAGACAGTAACAAAACATGCAGTAAGTTAAATACTTGAGAAATACGTTGGGGTGAACTTGGCAAACCCAAGTTCACCCCAACGTATTTTTCAAGTATTTAACTTGAGAATGAAATGATTATGTGAACTTCATTGACATAATAGTGACACAGGAAGCATTATTATGTTTACCTTCGCAAGAAAAAAACATATTGATTATGCTCTGTTTCGTCTTTTTCTGCTCCAAACACATAAGGTCAATGACATGAAACAGACGTCTGTCACCATGGTAATTAGTGCTGTAGCAGACACCATGTGGCGTTCGGTTACATTTTGTAGCAGGGCAGAGTTGACGAGTCTGGTCATTATATACATGCATATAGAGAGACACCATGTAAAGGTACACTTTTACCGGTCCATTTACTACAACTAAAGTATTCGAAATGATAATAGAATGATCGACTGAATCTTACTATAATTGTCATGGTTAAATATGTTCGTAAACAATTATAACTGCCGTTTCAACTCACCCCTTTTCCTTGGTAGCTGTTCCCTATAGTACTCGTGATATCCCGTGATCCTCCTCTTCCTCTCCATCGTGTCTGGCGGCGGTCTCCTCTTACTGCCGCCTTTACTCTTACGGTAGTTACCGATGAAGTTCTGAAAGGACAATACATTGATTCATCTATTGTCTTGTACGTAGGCCTATTTTGTTGTACCCACGTATATGTCTGCATGTCTACATGTAAATGACTACCTTACGAAAGTCGCTGTATTTTTTGTTGTGTCTATAAATTTCTCTATGAAACACAGTATACTTGTCAAAGTTTAATTCCAGGTATGGCGAAACAGGCACTATCACATCACTGAAAATCATATTTGACATGTTTGACCAGACCTGGTGATAACTCGATACAACCAAATCAGAGGATGTCTCCTCCTAGTCTCGACACTGGGGGAGTGGGGGGGGGGGGCTCCAGACAAAGGGTTTGGACTAGATGTAAGATATCCTGTTTAATATTGCCACCGATAGTAGATGGGGATTGGGGAAGAGAAGTTATGGAAATGTACAACAATTTGTATTACACTGTATGAAAAACCACGTTTCCATGCCTGGTAAAATACTGAAATCCAGCAAAACAAGTCAACTCTCATGACATTAATTGTGGATTTTGGATACATTTACAAAGAGTAAGGTTGTGTTGGAGTTGAAGTGCGGTTTTATTTCACTTAGTGAGCGACAAGTTGTGTAATTCTAGAACGAATAAAGCCATGTAATCATGACGAATTAGAATTATGAAGATCATTTGTCTGCCTTGAAATAAATACATTCACACAATCAGAAACATCCTATCATCCAAGTGTTCAGACTGCACAGGCGATTTTTAAAACCTATAATATAAAAACAAGATCGTTGTAGTATTGAACGCGATCACGTGATTATATGACTGACGACCAATCCTACCTCGCTCTCGCCGGGACCAGCCAATAAGAGACGCGATGCTTTGTTTTGGTGGGTCGTTTGAATCTTGCTTTGTCACAACGACGGTTTGCTTTTTCAAAACACGTTTGTCTCGGCTTGCAAAGATTACTAGTATGTTCCTGAACTAAAATGGCGTCAAACATTCCGTTCTGTTACTTCGTTTTCGCAACGGAAGAAATGACTCTACTACATTGAAAGGACAACACCGCAACGAACCAGCAAACCGACGGGAGGAAGGGTAAGCTAAAACAAGGATACTATTATATATACGGCACTATCGTTACATATATCTTAAACATGTTGTTTAAAAATTAAACCTTGGCTAAGTTGTGCCTACGGCAGAAATATTTATTTTGGCAAGAAGTGTACACTATTTTTTTACTGATTAATAACATAGTTTATTATTTCTACTTAGAAGTACATCGATATAGTTTGTATGTTGCTCAGAACATATGTACTTTTTTCAGGCGCGGATTTGGGATACTTTGAGACGATTTGAAGAAACTTTATCGCCAGGCTGTCGGAGAGCTCAGAAAAGAAAGAAAGAAAGGCGACTGCAGTCACACAGAAGAGGGTGAGTCTATGCAAATGTATATCTTTGCATACGAAGGCCGACAAGGCTCTTGACAATTTGAATTGTTTTCATTACCGAGGGAAATGTTGTGTTTGTATTGTTCCCATGATTACAATGAAAAGAAACAAGCAGACGTTGATGCTTGATGAATGGAGCCTTTTCATCTGGACAAAATTGTTGCTGTCTGACGTTAAAAACATTCGTTAAAAATGATAAATGACTTCTCCTCGAAATGTGTCCATACAGACGTCCGCATCTTTGCCACATCCTCCTTCGCAGGGCTAAAATCCTCCGGTTCCTTCCTTCGGGTTTTAGAAGGAACCGGAGGATTTTAACCCTGCGAAGGAGGATGCTTTGCCAGGCTTGTTTATAAAACGTCTAGTACATGTACACGTAACTTCAAATGAAATTAAAAAATGCCTTCGACTTTTGACTTAGATTTTCGTTTTTCCATGTTCGCAGGCCAGGCTGGAGGCAAACAGGCAGACTGCACACCCAGGCTCAGATCTAAAGGCGAGGGTGCTGTGTTAAAGCGCCCGGCAGGCTCCGACGACCCAGGCCGGCCCCGCTGCACTCCCGCCCGAGGTGCACCCCGCGCCCAGCACGCCGCTCCGGCCTGACTGCGATCACAACCGACACCAACACCACGCCATCCCGCAGACAGACATGGGGCCTAGGAAAAAAAATGTTGTGTTTCCGGTTACCCGACCGACCCTATGAAAAACCCCCCGACCCTAGCCTTTTTTGGGCCGACCAAAAATTTCGAGCGGCTAGCGGTCGGTTTTCAAAATTTTCAAAATTGGGGGTTTTATCCCCGATAAATGTGCTCGTCATTACAATTTTCTTCGGTCGGGCGGCGGGCGTGGATCGAGCGCTAGTTGCACGGGTCGGGCCGCTATTCATAATTTCCATTGTTTGCACAATCCTGTGAATTGACGATGAATTGTCGATCTCGCCATGACGCCGCAAAGAAAACGTTGTCATTGGTAGAAAATCTGACACCCCGCTGGCGTTTCACAACAAAATTTTCTGTAAACAACTCCGACTTTGTTTACATCGCGAAAGCTCACCGATACAAAGTAAAACTCCCGCCGGCCGGCCGCGCCCGACCACATGGTTGCGGCATGGCGCTAAGTTTTCGGCAGCTCGACGGAAAAATAATCCATCCCCAGAAGAAATGTTACGCATGAAAATAGCAACTACAACTTGTTTTCCTCGTTATATGAGTTTTTGAGGCCGTAAAATGTTTAAAACGGTTGAAATTTGCTCGAAAAAACGGCTCGAAAATTGACGGCGAGAAAGACAACATGGCCGACCTGTTTTCACAATAACAATGGTCAAAGGTCAAGATAGCATCCAAATGTATAGATACATGTAATAAGTACATATTACAGTGCTAAAACGATACTTTAAACGCATGAAAAATATTTTTTTCGGCTACAACTGAAATAAAAATTCACTTATATTTTAGTAAGGTTAATTTTCAAACATTACTGAGAAATTTTCCGAATTTATTGGTTTATTGTGTAATATTTTTGTTTCTATGTATGTGCGGTTGGATGCTGTCATTGTAAAGACCCTTTACATATTGGGAGAATCAGATGAGATATTAGAGATTATCACGCTTAGTACTGTGGCCCGAGTGTCTCTCAAAAATTGTTTTTGAGTGGAGTTTATAAACATGATCACATTTTATTTGTTCAGCTGTGTCAATATGTGATTTGTTTGAGAAATAGGATTTGGTTTAGTTTTAATATATTAATGTCAGTTAACATCTTTGGAATAAATTGCTCCAAGTTCCAGGTAGTAAATACATGTACATTTTGTATCATGTATTTTTCACTTGTTGAACTTGTGGAAGCACCGTTGGCCCCCGGTTAGGGGTCATCCGGGGAACCTATGCCCATTTTTTTCAAAATTAAGGGTGATAATAGAATTTGTTTTGAACATGAGGATAATTAAGTACAGATCTTGAACCTTTCTACTGCCTTATACATCTGCAGTTGTACAGAAAATGTAGAACTGAAGTTGCAGGAAATGACCTCCATTTGTGTTTAGAAAAGACAAAATGCGGAGGGGGGGGGGGGGAAACCCCCTTCCGAGACCTCCCCTTCGCACCCTCCTCCACCCT
>NW_017802602.1:4826835-4831539 GCF_001625305.1 Branchiostoma belcheri | reverse complement strand
TCCTGCAGGCCAGGCTGGAGGCAAACAGGCAGACTGCACACCCAGGCTCAGATCTAAAGGCGAGGGTGCTGTGTTAAAGCGCCCGGCAGGCTCCGACGACCCAGGCCGGCCCCGCTGCACTCCCGCCCGGGGTGCACCCCGCGCCCAGCACGCCGCTCCGGCCTGACTGCGATCACAACCGACACCAACACCACGCCATCCCGCAGACAGACATGGGGCAGTTTAAATTTGTCCTTCCAGGATGCCAACATTTCGCTATGGTCCGCTGAAGCAAGGGGGGGGCATACCTCCTGGCCTTCAATCTACATGTACAACTAAGCCTCATTTTGTAGAGGCGACAACGCAAACTTTACGAAACCGACAGCTTGTCTTTAACGACATTGTAAATTGAATACGTGTTCATGTAATTAATTTCTGAGCAAATGATCTTTTTTTGTAATGACGTGATATTGTTTTCTGCCAAGCCTCATTTAACTTCATGTTAGGTCTGCCATTATGTTTTTGCTACACGTACATGTATTTTGAAGAACTTTGTTTGAGGCCTTCTTTGTTTATTGAAAATTTAGTCTTTTGACTGTTTGTGTAAGCGCCATTCACTTTCATGATCTGAGGGCTATTTTCCTCTTTTAACCTGATGATATGTCAGTATTAGTTACTTTTTGACATTTTTTGCTAAAATGGACTTCTATTTGGAGGTGACTGTGATGAGATGTGATGTTAGTTTACTTTTTAAAGTTAGAGAAATCTGTTAATTACTAGTAATTTCTGACTTTACTCCGGGTCCAACGATTTTAAAAGTCTAGTCCCTGGAAGGCTAGTTCGGGAAAAAGCTATTGTTTCTATGTTTCGGCTACACATATTTGTAAAGTACCAGGTTACATTATTGTTAGTGTTAGCATAGTGCATAACGTGTATACACTATACATGGAGCGTTATTTTTGTCAGTCTGTAAATGGCGATCCTGTTTATACCAATAAAACGATGAATGAAGTATAAACATGTATTACTTTTTTTTTATGAATGAAATGTGTTCCTAAAACATCGAAATGTGTCCCGGGAGCGGGGGAAGCGATTTCTCGGGAGCCGGAATTTTCGTAGGACTGCCATTTCTTTAGTTTGCAGTATGTGTATTGAGAACGTTCGAACGGGTATCTTCATAATTCTGCTGGCTGTTTGTAGAACAACGGCACAAAAAAACAGTTTTTTCAGTACCATCACGGCTTAGCAGATAACACGCAATGAAGCCCACTTTTTACGCAGATTGTAGCACTGCGTAATGTTACACAAACTAACAGTAGATGTTTTAAGGAATTCAAAGAAATAGGCAATGATAGATAATGTAACGCATAAACATTATACAGCACAAAATGAAGAGTAACAGTAATGTAGTCGTGTTTGGCAGGGTATGGCAAGTTATAGTGCGTACATCTATCGGTAAGTTGACAGCAACAAGCAAGATGCATAGGTTCCATTACTTTTGTAGCTCACTTGCGTCCAGATTTGGGACGAACCCATGTTACTTTTTCGTCGCAGTTTTACATGTAGTGGTTGCTTCGGCAGCCCTTCCGCTGACGCAAACATGGTTTGAGGTTCCACAGTTCTTACAACGTTAGCGCTTGAAGTTGCTGTGGTGTTCTCCAAGTTTGTTGGTCTGGTGATGTTGTCTTTGTTGGCTTGTTGTCTGTCATTTTCCTCCATTTTTATGTTTGGCGGCCCGTCTTCGATGGGTTGGGTTTGCTTCACAAATCTCGGCTTCGCTATTAAAGATCTGTTCCTCCCGTAGTGGTCGCTCCATTAGCGCTAGTGCAGCTACATTTGAATCTGTAAAACTTCATGTCTACAGTCCCATTTCGATTCGTTCATCTAAGTAGATTTTACTACCGTATGATTTTACAAACTAATTGTGGAAGTACTAGTACTTAGTACTGAAGTAAACAAAAACAATTACGCGCTCTGGTTGAGTTCATGGCATTTACATGAAACAAGGTGCTAATAGCCGCTAGTCGGTGACCTGTCAGCAGCCCTCTGATTGGTCCCCGCTAGAAATCTACTGGATGTCGTATAGTGTACACGGGGGGGGGGTGTAGTACAGGCATGTCCGACCCGTACACGGCGAATTTCCGCTGCCGTGTGGAGAATAATTAGGTGATAATTGCCGCTAAATTATGCATATTCCAGCAACGCACGGAGCGGTGCACGGCCATTTCCTGCCGTGTACGGGGGTGTACAGGGATCGTGTCCGGGCATATAACGTCCAGTACACGACCTGCACACAAAAAGTGGTTCATTTCCGGGAGTGTACAGGACATGTACGGGACTGGACACGTTTCGTGTGCAGGTCGGAAACCCCCGGGTTCTACCGGAAACCTAAAATATCCGGGAAAGTGTGCGGCAATTTCTCACACGGAAACTAGGGATTTTGTGCCGTGTTAACAACGCATAATTAATATCGACTATATAGTAATCGACATTAGAAAGCTATCTTGTCAATAGGGATGTAAGACGTGTAATATGTTTGGAAATACCATGACTTGGTCAACTGTTTTCCCGCTCTCCTTAGCTGCTTCTTGTATCAACGGACAATCCTTCTTCGCCACGATCATTCCTCTTTCCTCATAGAACCGGACGAGTACAGGATCGTATTCCTTCTTACGTGTGGAGACTCCCTGTAACACGAACAAGTGAAAGTGAGTTTTGTTTGGAACGAGGGCGGTTCTACAAGGATTCTTTCTGACACACTTCTGGTCATTGTAGTAGGATGAAATTGTACATGTATAATTATACATGTACATGTCTCTATAGATAGATCACATGCCTTTCAACTTCGCTTATAGGTAAATGTTTCTACGCAATTCTTATGATAGGCATAATGCATCTCTATCCAGCCTACCAAGCAGAGTACAAAATTCAAATACTAGATGCGTACTAGGGGAACTAAAACAACAACTTTATATCATCTTCAACTTGTAGTTTAATACTATCAGCAGTTGTTTTTGAAGCGAAGTATTTCACAAGTAATGTACAGGCATCTCAATCATATTCTTTATATAATATAATGCTTTATGATTTTGCATCACGTAGGTTTTAAAGCGACTCACATTGTTCTGTTGTCGGAGAAGTTTCAGTATTTCCTTTCTACCACGAGTAATTCGGTCTTCCTCATCTTTGTTGTCCGGATCAGCGTCACTGGTGTCCTCATCTGCAGCGATGTCCTCCGCCGTTTGACCATCCTAGGAATGAACATGCTGTCAATTATAGCCATATGAATGTTGAAATATCGGAAATAAACACGACTGGATGAGAAGATAATATGTATTAAGCATCTAAAACATATACAGTAGGTACATCAGAAAAGCCTATGTCTAGAAAGAAATTGGTTTGAAGGTGTTTATGTGATACGATGCAGGAATATCAGAACACATCGTAATTTGTGTGTTTATTCCAACAACAGCTTCCTCCATACCTCGGGCAGTAATGTATGTAGTATCATCATCATAATGTATGTGGATCATCATTTAAAAAAAGAAATGTTTACTTTAAATTTTTCTCCCAAAAGAAGTAAAGCCAATATTGTATTTCTGGATTGGTGGTCAGTCATTTACCAGTGAAGCCGAAGAATCAACTGACCTTGTTCCTGAGACCGGCATCAGCCCCGTGCTGCAGCAGTATTTCCGCACACTTGGGGTGACCCTGTCTAGTTGCGTCATGGAGGGGTGTTTTTTCCTGTTGGGGCATTGACAGTGCAATTTTTAATCCTTAATATAATCAAATAGCAACCCTTTATAAATGTATATATTTTATTTCCATCACTTAGTGACTCCAAGCTCGCTTGAAACCATTCCATATAACTTTGCCTTCTATACTGATTGTTTCTAATAATGGATAATAACGGTAGCACTACAAATTCAATCCTGCTGACATTTTTTGCACAATATATATTTTTTTTTCAATTTCGTGTCTTAATCAGGTCTAGACCCCTGGCTTTTTTGCCATGCGGTGGCGTAGTTACTTCCGCATTCGTTGCGTTTCGCTGCGGTGTGATACGTTGAACGAAAATAGCCCCAAATTGTACATATACAGGGCACCATATGCATAATAATATATGTGCAACCCATGCTTTATGACACCAAAAAATGTATGATGTATTCCGACAGTTGATAATATGCTGTATAGCCCCATGCGTTCCAATCCGTACCAGCTTCATTTTGGCAACAATTTAAATTGTAGACAGCAAATAAACCACTAAGTAAGAAGATGAGAAGATGAATTTTAAATCTTAGGCCATGTTGATTTGATTATATGGATGACATCCGCGCGCGCATGAATTTTCGGCCGTTTCCAAAAAAAAGTTTTCAACCATACTGTAAATCGTACAAAACAGTTGTAAAATGAGCAAAAATATACATATAGAATACAACACGGGGTATTCCGTATCGCCCGAGGTATCGGCCCGACCGCGATGCGAAATACACCGTGTTGTATTTTATTTATATCATACTCACCCAAGAAAACGCGCCTTTCAATGCAATATGAGCCAAAAGTTGGTGCCCCTAAACCCTCAAATGCAACAACATCAGTTCCAACGTCCGGATTCTGTATTCGAATTTTCGAAAGGGGCACACGCGGTTAGGGCGAAACGCGTTCGAATCGCTTTATGGAAGCCATGGAAGCGTTCGATAACGGGTTCCGGACCGGGTATCGATA
>NW_017802602.1:4786725-4826183 GCF_001625305.1 Branchiostoma belcheri | reverse complement strand
TTTGTTCAACCCTCATGACCACGTAGATTTCATAATGCAAACAACTTTTTTTTTGCAAAACTTTTTTTTTATTCGCACGCGTGCATCAGTTTTGGGGCTCCCGGAGGATGTCATCCATATAATCAAATCAACATGGCCTTACAAGATGATACAGAAATATTTCTTGTTTCACAGCAATCAGTCTACCTACCCACTTGTCCCGTGCGTTCACATCTGCACCAGCTGTCAGTAAAACTGATACAGTTTCATGGCGGCCACTCCAGGCTGCCAGGTGCAGGGGAGACTCTTGCTGTAAAATAGATCATATGGTCTTCAGCATGACAACAGGACGGACAAAAGTGAAGATATTTTGTTGACAATTCTAATGGAATTCAGCAAGTAAACTGCTATACAACTGAAGATAGATGTCAAATCCTATAAGAGACATAAAAATGTTTCTGTGTCACAGCAATCAGTCTACCTACCCGCTCGTCCCGTGCGTTCACATCTGAACCAGCTGTCAGTAAAACTGATACAGTTTCATGGTGGCCATTCTTGGCTGCCAGGTGCAGGGGAGAGTCTTGCTGTAAAATACATCAGATAGCCTTCAGCATTACAACAGGTCAGACAAATGTGCGGTTATGTTGTCGAAAATTCTAACGGAATTCAGCGAGTAGACTGCTATACAACTGAAGATAGATGTCAAATCCTATAAGAGACTAAAAATGTTTCTGTGTCACAGCAGTCAGTCTACCTACCCCATTGCCCCGTGCGTTCACATCTGCACCAGGTGTCAGTAAAACTGATGCAGTTTCAGGGTGGCCATTCTGGGCTGCCAGGTGAAGAGGGGTCCGTTGCTGTAAAACACATCAAGAAGTCGTTAGTATTGCAACATAACGGACAAATACGCACTTTGTATATTGTTTTGTGTTGCTAATATTTTCGTGTTGGTGATATTTTAAACAGAAAATGCTATATAGAAAATGATTGTCAATCGTATAAAATGACACAAAAATATTTCTTCTATCACAGCGATCAGTGTACCTACCAGCTTGTCCCGTGCGTTCACATCTGCACCAGCTGTCAGTAAAACTAATACAGTTTCATGGTGGCCATGCCAGGCTGCCTTGTGCAGGGGAGGGTCTTGCTGTAAAAAACATCAGATGGTCTTCGGCATGACAACAGGACGAACACATGCACTTATTTTGATGACAGTTCTAACGGAATTCAGAATGTAAACCGCCATATTTCTGTGTCACAGTGGTCAGTCTACCTACCATAGTGCCCCGTGCGTTCACATCTGCACCAGCTGTCAGTAAAGCTGATACAGTTTCATGGTGGCCATTCCAGGCTGCCCAGTGCAGGGAAGACTCTGGCTGTAAAATACATCAGATGGTCTTCAGCATGACAACAGGTCGGACACAAGTGCACTTATGTTGGTGACAGTTCTAAGGGTAGTCAGCAAATAAACCGCTGAGTAAGAAGATGAGAAGATGAATGTCAAATCTTACAAGATGATACAGAAATATTTCTTGTATCACAGCGATAAGTCTACCTACCCCATCGCCCCGTGCGTTCACATCTGCACCAGCTGCCAGTAAAACTGATACAGTTTCATGGTGACCATTCTCGGCTGCCAAGAGCAGGGGCGAGCCTTGCTGTAAAACACATCAAAAAGTCTTCAGTATTGCAACATAAGGGACACATATGCACGTTGTATATTGTTGTGTGTAGGAAATATTTTTGTGTTAGTGATATTTTATACAGCAAATGCTATATAGAAAATGATTGTCAAATATGCACTTCGTTTAGATATTGACAAATATTGACAAATATGCACATCGTATATTGTTGTGTGTTGGTGATATTTTTGTGTTGGTGATATTTTGAACAGCAAATGCTATACAGAAAATGATTGTCAATCGTATAAAATGACACAAAAATATTTCTTGTATCACAGCGATCAGTCTACCTACCCGCTCGTCCCGTGCGTTCACATCTGCACCAGCTGTCAGTAAAACTGATACAGTTTCATGGTGGCCATTCCAGGCTGCCAGGTGCAGGGGAGACTCTTGCTGTAAAATAGATCATATGGTCTTCAGCATGACAACAGGACGGACAAATGTGAAGATATTTTGTTGACAATTCTAATGGAATTCAGCAAGTAAACTGCTATACAACTGAAGATAGATGTCAAATCCTATAAGAGACATAAAAATGTTTCTGTGTCACAGCGTCAGTCTACCTACCCCATTGCCCCGTGCGTTCACATCTGCACCAGGTGTCAGTAAAACTGATGCAGTTTCAGGGTGGCCATTCTGGGCTGCCAGGTGAAGAGGGGTCCGTTGCTGTAAAACACATCAAAAAGTCGTCAGTATTGCAACATAACGGACAAATACGCACTTTGTATATTGTTTTGTGTTGCTAATATTTTCGTGTTGGTGATATTTTAAACAGAAAATGCTATATAGAAAATGATTGTCAATCGTATAAAATGACACAAAAATATACATCAGATGGTCTTCAGCATGACAACAGGTCGGACGAATGTGCACTTATGTCGAGGACAGTTCTAAGGGTAGTCAGCACATAAAGCGCTATGTAGAAAATGAATGTTAAATCTTTCAAAATGGTACAGAAATATTTCTTGTAGCACAATAGTTAGCCTGCCAACTTCATCGTCCCGTGTGTTCACATCTGCACCAGCTGTCAGTAAAACTGATACTGTTTCATGGTGACCATTCTGGGCTGCCTGGTACAGAGGAGTTTGCCCCTCCTGCCTCTTGGTTCTCATTGCACATCCTTAAGCGTTTCTTCACCATATATAAGCAACATGACGAAAGACATAGCAACAAACCATAAAGCCACCAGCAGCATTAGGGTTGACTCCCCCCGCTAACAGCTGCTTCACTCTGTCCGTGTCTCCTTCCTCTGCAGCCTTCCGCAGCGCCTATAGCGGCGGCAGGCAGGAACAGGAGAAACAACTGTCAACACTCAGTCAATCAGAACAACACTCATCAAGATTCAACACCTGTCCCTTCATTTATCCGTCATACTGATATTTCACTTCCTTTCATGTCTCTCATTGTAAAGTTATAAAAAGATGTAGCATTTATCTCCTCTATTTGTGCATACCTTACATATGTTTATTGTTTGACGGCCCATAGTATACAGACACATAACATGACACAAACACATTTGAAAACAAACATCAAAGTATGTACAGATAAATGTAAAAAAAGACTACCGAGCTGTCCTGTCGCAAGGAGGCCACCTTACGTTGGGCAGCCCATCTACATCAGGCTAGAGGAAAAGGCCTGTTATAGATATACACCACCATATGCAATGTCCGTGTGTAACATCAATTCTATTTTTAAAATGTTTTCTTTACTCTACCTTCTCGTCTTCATCCTCGTCCTCCCAACTCGACTCTTCAGACCCGGAATCCTCTGACCCGGACTCCTCGTCTTCCTCCATGTTCTCCTGTTCTCTTCCGTCCATCCCTGGTCTGACCCTACAGATAGATACACACCACCTGCCTAGTGACACTGCCGTAAGTAAGACTAAATAGATCTAGTGCTTTCCTGTAGCGCAAACACAGACCCCACAAATATATCATTTCTCTCCCTAAACAATATTGTGATAGTGGAACAGACCGAGCATCATGTATAGCGCGCTCAGGACATACCTGATTTACATTCATGGCCTCTAAAGCGTTTCCGAACACTGTAGATCAAACTGTACCAACAAAGGAGTAATAATTTCAAAGCCATACAGACATAGCGTCAATGCTTTACTGTTTATATGTGTGCTAAAGGACTGTGGTAAAAGTTTCTTTAGTTTGTGTAGTTCAGGCGCTGTTACATCTGGCAGGGGCGTCATTATGCACCTGTTACTTCCGGGTTTACCTGAATTTTTCCAGAAGTGTCTTGGGAGAGGTTGGCGACCTTTTCCCAGTCTTTAAGGTCTCTGCAAGGCTCTTAGACTGTCCAGGAACCGAAGGCTATTAGTTCTGAGGTCACAAGACGTACAGGTGAGTTCACATAGCGGGTTCACACCCTAACCGTTGTCTACCTAGCTAAGGAGTCCCCTCTCTTTTCAAGCAGGCCACCTACATGTATCCATGTTGACCACTTTTTCTCGGTCCCCAAAATTTCCCCAATGACACAAGTATTAAGCAACCTGTCCAAGGTGACCACCTGGCCAACGCGACCGCGACCACCCTGAATTGGGTCCGCTCAAGGCCTGATACCTGCCCATGGTGACCACATCATTTTCGTTCATGTTGATTATTGATGATAACTAATGAAAAATCATGGAGAAACCAGCCAGTTTGCCTTGATTACTGGATGATGTTTTAGTTCGATGTAAGTCGTTCCATGTGCCAATCTCCCCAAATGCATTTACAGCATTTGAGATTATAACGACCATCTTCAAGGAGACCACCTGTCCATGTGGCCACTTTTCTTTGGTCCCCTGGGTGGCCGGCTTGGACAGGTTTGACTGTACACCGAATAATCAGAGCGCGCGGAAATTTCGCCAGTACACGCCTTATTTACAATCATAGCATCTAAAGCGTTTCTAAATACTGTAGATCAAACTGTACCAACAAAGGAGCGAAAATATCCATTCAGTCACTATCAAAGCCGTCAACACATAGCGTCAATACTTTCTAATTAATAAATAAACAACAACAGTCTATCTATGTGGTAGAAAGATATGCTCTTATGCTCAAATGTCTGTCTTTGTAGTCCATACCTTGCTAATGTTGATAAGGGCGGCACCTCACAATCTTGTTTTGACGTGGGTCAGAGTGCACCTTGAGTTTACCAACATCGATTCATTTGTACAATGATTGACACGTCACGCGGACGTGCCGAGGGGGAAGTGTGACCTTAGGTCATTACACTGTGAGGTGCCTGCTACAAATAACCTGTCTATAGTGGTCTGTGATGAGATGGCGAATCTAAGCATTTTTACAATTTTTCCAAACGCAATGTAATATAAAAACTCTGGAATGATTGTCGTCTATGCATTTCAAACTTTTCAACTGCTCTGCGAATATGTATGTTAATCAGAAGTCGTAAACTCCATTTTTTGTAACAATAACAAGTACTAGTAAAACATCGGTTTGTAACTTTGTTACTTTCCTAATCAACAAAATTACTTTTCAAAAATCAATGTTTCACTTGTCATGTCTCAAACCGTAAAGTTGCAGACATTTCTGAAAAGTAAAGTAGTTTCTGTCATTTGACAAGAAAATGGCGGCATGGCTGTGCCACGTATACAACATTCCTTACCTGCGGTGTAAACTCTAACAGACGTGGGGCGTGTTTGAAAACTCACCTGAGTGAAGTAACCTGAAGACTCGTACCTTTAGATGGTGCAAGAAACAAGCCTGGTGATATAAAACAGGCTCAGTTGTCTCAGGTGTCACTGGTCTGCTGCCGGTTGAAAAACCAGACAAGTCAATATGGCGGCTGGTTAGTTGTTGAACTTTGATCACCTGCCGACCGTTGGATCGGTGGTGTGACGCAGTTTGTATTTACTAACACTGAACATCAAAGGTGGTCCCGAAAATACTCATAATTTGTCAGCTGGCTCCATTAAAGGATAGGACATCCCCAGACGTTTGGGTTTTGCGTTTGTTTGCATATAATGATCAGAAAGTACTTTTAAGAGCTTCATATTATTTCTTTACGTGCGCTTTCTGTCTCATGATCTCAGTCTAGCTTATCTAACTTTACGTGAATAACCAGTTATCAACTCAAAATATTGAGGATCCTAGGAAGCAGTTTTTTCATGTATTTAAAGTGCTTGTCCGTGTTTCCTGGTACACCCAGCTTGATAACCCCCCTGTACAACAATGGACTGATCCAAGAGACGTCAGATCGGTTTTTCCTTCCTAGCATGCTAGGCGCTGTTTTTGGCTCAAGAAGTTTGCCCTGCCCCAGTTCAATAAAGACGCAGGGTCAGGTACGGCTTGAGTGGGCCCGTGTGGGATGAAGAGAATAACGGGGCCTGGCTGACTGTGCTAGCGGCGATTTGGGCGGTGTGTCGCGCGGAGGAAGATGAGACGGTACCGTGTGTATGAATGTATGTTTTATAGGCAAAGTACGCAAATCTTAATGTTTATGTGCTGAAATTCAAGTGGGTGGGGATGGGGGTGTCTGCGTTTCCCGTGACACGGAATTTGTTTAAATTGTGTGTAAGTCAAATTTTACGGTACATTATCGATGACACGTTAGAAGGCGTCTAGAAAAGGAAACCGACAAAACAAAGTGCCTCCATCTTGGATGACCGAACCAGAAACTATTTTCTGTCTTGCCGAGATACAGATCTGTCATTTTCTCGTTGATTGTTCACATGTTAAAGGTGTGTGGTCCTCACCTGTTCTACTCAAGTAACAACAAGCGATAACTCTGTGGAGATGTTCGACAGATCACATGAAACATGCTTCATACTATATATTCTACGTGTATTCGAGAACATTGATTTGGCCGAGGCACGGTTCTGGATATGGACTATTCAGAACTGTGCCTGAGCCTTTGCCGTTCATACTGTGTGTACAACAAACGGTCTTGCTGTTTTTGACTGTACATGTTTTGTAATAATTATCTGACGTCTCACGGACCAGGTAGATCTTTTTTGATCCTCAGTCAAATATGACACACGAGAAGGGCTTCAAGGGAACGCTACATCGGAGAACATCCTGATTGTAAATTTTCGTTTCAACCAGAATCAAGTCAAGAACATGACCATATTTTGCCAGGCAGGTTGCACTTTTGTTTTTAACACCTACACGGTGAAAGCGAGAACTATTTGGTTGTGCAAGAGTTCCAATATAAGGTAGTGTTTTTTTGTCTTCTTTACAAAGTCACATTATTGTGAATGTCAATAAGTAAAAGAGAGGGAAGCTATTGATGAAGAAAAGTTCTCTGCAATATATAGTCGATACTTTACTTGTGTGGAGCTAAGATATATAAAAGGGAAATAAGGACAACATATCCAATATCATTTGTAAAACCATTATTTTCTTAAGCTTGTAAAACAACAGAAAGCCGTAAAAATCACATTGGGAATGCTTGGGACACTAATTATCTACGGCTGAATTTACAACAGAGTTCTGCTGAAGTTATAACTCATTTTCAAACTACTCATTTGCAAATTACATTAGAAAGGACATCGATGAGTGATACAAATTTTCAACCAACAAGTAAAGCTAATAGTATCCCCTTGATTTTCAAAATACTTGCAGGCAAACAAAAACAAACACAATATATTATTACACCTACATCTAACAAATGCTAAACTTACAATATCAAGGATACAAAACAGTACTTATAAGTAATAAACAATATTCAAGTTATAACAGAGTATAAACTTACTAATGTTCCCACACTTAAAACGTGTATATGTACATTAGATTCTTTTTCATCTTCTAAATTTCCTTCAAAGTACTGTAAATATGACTATCATAATAGCTTGCCGGGGCATGCCATGCTTATATGTATATTAGATGACTCTCCATTTGATACAGGTTTATATACAAAATTAAGTTTACACGAGATTGAAAATTACGTCTATTGGTCATTTTAAGTTCCTATTGATATCATACTACATGTACAAAAGTAATCCACGACGACCTGGCTACGTCGTCCTAAATAATTGCAGCGTACATTATAAGGCCTGTATAGAGACAATAGACAGTGTCATTGTAAATGAGTATATCTTTGAAATTGTACATGGCAACTAATAGATGAGGCCACTGTCATGCAATACTTTGCTTTTAAACTGTACTGATTGCATTAAAAGTCTGTTGATCAAAATCAGCAATTAGTGAATCTGACACGTGGAAGAGTGGACGCATCTAGAGTCACTCATTAACGCCACACACCCTCAGCAGGTTTTGGTGCGACTCTTCCCAGTACTTGGACTCCAACAGCTTCTTCTTGTACTCTGCTGCTTTGTCGAATTCTGACTCAGAGAATTCCAAGGTATCTGCGATCCTTTCTGCCCATTTTCTTGCATCCTCAGCCAGGTCGGACTCCCTCACGCTGGTTTTCACGATCCTGTGCCTCATGTCTGCAGGTAACTTCCTCTCCTTGACCAAGTCCATGATCATGTCTGCTAGCCCTGACTTGTCAGAGATGAGTACAGGGATGCCTGCTGCGATGGCCTCCAGACCGATCAGTCCATAAGGCTCGGCACGGGACGGCATCAGGACCAGGTGGGCCTGCTGCATGTCCTGAGCGATGTCCTCCTGGGTTCCACGTGGCAACAGGGTGGGTTTGATCTTACTACTGTGCAGGTTCTCCTCCAGGATTCTCTTGCTCGCTTCCCAGTCATCTTCATCTATCCCACGAACACACAATCTGACGTTTGTGATCTTCTCTGCGACCTCCCCCAAGGCCCGTGCTACCAGGTCATGGCCTTTCAGCTTGTCCACTTCGGTCACTCTCCCGACAGACAGCACGACTTTCTCTCCTCCTCCTGGTCTAACAGAGATGGCTTCAAACACTGGGGATGGTCTTGGAAGAAACACGAAGTGATGTTTTGGTTTGCTATCTCCAAGTGCCATATACTTCGTCTCGAAGTAATTGTAGATTCTTCTTCCCAAGGAGAAGACGGCACCTGCATTTTTGGCATCCTCAAGGATGTCTTCCATCCTCGTCCCCGCGGCCATCGCCTTCTTAGGTCCCTTGCAGTACTCCGTGTCTTCTGGCATGTCGTGGTTGAAAAGGACCAATTTTGCGTTTTGGCAGCGGCTCTCTTGTATGCTCTTTGCAGCTCCACTTGTGACATCTACATGGCCCACAATGCACTTCAGATCATGTGGTATGTCTGGGTAATGACTGTTGTGCTCAAAGGTTAACCATTCCAAACATGGCGTCCTCTTGTCCCTGGGATTTTTGACAGGCAGATGCAGAAAGACACCATCCTCTTTGGCACACCTCTTGTCATCTTCAGATGCTTGCAAAGCCGTAGTATGAACTGTAGCACCATGGAGTTTCAGAAACTTCGCCACCTGACGGTTCTTGGTAGAGTTACCTCCATGGGACGTGCCATACTTATCGTTAACCAACAGAATAGACATGGCCTCTGCAATTCAAAAAGAAAAGATGCAATGTCGAGTTATGACGGGTAAAATGTAGGCGCCATGAAACGATACTTGCTTGAATGTACTGTTGATCAAAGATGACTACTGCTTCAAAGATTTCTCTCATTAGCTGAAAACCTAGTTGGGTTACCTAATCGTATGAATGCAATTATTGAATAAATAATTGTTGAAAAACAATATTTCTGGACGAAACATTCTCTGCACATGTTTATTTGTACATATTTAGAATGTGGTACAAAATTATCATGTTATATCTTACCTTTCTTATGTTGTATCTGGGACACCTTGACCACAGTGCCTTCCTTCTGCTGAATCTGACTTGTCTTCCCCTCATCTGCAATGGGCATACGATAAGAAAAAAAATGTTTACAGCTTGAATAAAGGACAACTCATGGTTAGTGGGGTGCACAAAGGAGATCAACTTTCTTTTCTCTGTATCATATTTTTCATTATCATATACAAATAACCAGTACAGGAAAATAATAAGCCAATGATCTACCTTAAAGTGGAAAACGTTAGTTAACTACACCTTTCTTTGGTTTTCTGTAGAGACCAATTACTACATTTGCAAATAGTTTTAACTTGGCTCAAAGGCATACAATTACAACAAAGAACAGTAAAGCGACAAGCTCCTTTTTCTACATCATCTATAATGTGCATTTCTTACTTGTGAAAACATCTAATAATGAATTTCTCACCTTCTTTCTGCAGTTTTGGTGTCTGTTGACTTTGCATCGGCATCTCGTCCTTCGGTGGTTTCACCTGCTGCGTCAGTTTCCTTGTCATTTTTTGTGCTTTTTCTGCATCTTATATGAAGAGAAAGTCAGTGAGATATCACTGCCCCTTCGTCTCTTTTTGTGTCTTTCTAGAGAGAGATCTTTAGCAATACGTAGATGATGACGCGTGAAAAGGATATATAGGTGCAAATTCTCTTGTTTTGTGCATACATTTTAGATTAATGAATAAAACCTTATGCTTTTAATTTAAAAAAAACATAAAAGTTTTTAACCGTTGTTGTCCTGGCTGTGTGTGTTAACATTTTTGCCCTGTACATCTGTATACTAGTATTATGTATAATGATAGTATATATAGAATACAACACGGGGTATTCCGTATCGCCCGAGGTATCGGCCCGACCGCGGGTCGGATCGCCCGACAGCCGCAGGTCGGAGGGCGATCCGACTCGCGGGAGGGCCGGGACCGAGGGCGATGCGGAATACACCGTGTTGTATTTTATTTATGTCGTACCCACCCAAGAAAATACGCCTTTCAATGTAAGATGAGCCAAAAGTTGGTGCCACTGAACCCTAAACTGCAACAACATCAATTCCAACGTCCGGATTCTGTATTCGAATTTTCAAAAGGGGCGCACGCGGTTAGGGCGAAATGCGTTCGAATCGTTTTATGGAAGCCATGGAAGCGTTCGATAACGGGTTCCGGATCGGGCCGTACCGTAAAGTACGGCCCGGTCCGGAACCTGTTATCGAACGTTAACGGGTTCCGGATCGGGCCGTACCGTAAAGTACGGCCCGGTCCGGAACCTGTTATCGAACGTTATCGCGGCCCGGGTATGATATAAATATTGATTAGTGGGGTCGTGTGGCGTAGCGGCAGAGTGCGCGACTCGGAACTTTGAGTCCCGAGTTCGAGTCCTGACATGCCACCGATCTTGTGCCCTTGGGAAAGGCACTTTAGACGGCTTTCCTCACTTAGCTCAGGTGTAAATAAGTATTGTCCTGTCATGTATTTGTCCCCTGTGTTGGTGGCGGCACTAATATAAGTTGAAAAAACTTGAGTGTGTCGTCACCACGTCTGGTGATTACATGTTGGAATAAAAAATAAATAAAAAATATTGATATATGTAAAAGTGATGTTGGATACCTGTAGACTTTCTCCTGACTGCTCCTTGTGCTCCTGACGATGTCCGGGTGCGTGGTTTGTCCCGTTCTTGTTGTTCTGCCAGGCGTTCTGCCATGGTTTCCTTGAATTCGTCTGGCTCCTCTGTAAGCAATACATGATGTATACCGTATGATTCGTTGTTACAGCTGAGACCCTTTGGCAATTCCATCTTAAACAAACATGGTATTCATGTTGTTGTTTTGTGATATACTGTTTCTAGATGCAAATTATAATAATAATAATAATAATGATGATGGTTTATTTACTTCATAATCACACACTCCACTTTGCAGCCATTGCTGAAATACATGGACTGTTAACAATATTTCTAACTACGACATCATATCAACATAAGTAAGTAAAATATTAAGATTAAAATGGTGGGTTGGTGTCGAAATCGGTTTAAAACATTGCATAAATCTAAATTCGTTGATAAAATTTGCGTAAGTACTAGAGTAGATTAAAAGCGTTACATAGATCTATATAAGTACAAAACATTAGGCGTTGAATAGTGGATGTGTTATTAGATAAAAGCACGTACATTACGTATCATTGCATGACACACGTATTTTGGGCCCAAACTCTCTAAGTAGCAAGGTTTATAATGTCGCAACAGGTGATAGATATTAACATGTTTCCGGACCTTTTGCCTTCCGCCAAGTCTTGGTCTTCACGCTGGGTGAAATCTCGATGCCGTCTGTTATCGGTTCATTCTCCACAGCCTTCTCTCCCGTCAGCCTCCTGACGACACACGTCTTCCCGGATCTGAACTGACCAACCACGAGCCCGCGCACGCTGTGCACCGGTCGCGCTCCCTGGCGGCAGGCCTGGGAGTACAGCTGCTGCATTCCAGGACCCCGCAGCTGTATTTCGAGTGGAACACTGCTGTCTCCTGGATGAGAAGATTTATACATTTCATCAGACATCGGTTATAATATCATTTTGCTTCTCGTACTCTTACGTAAAGCCGACGTCTGATTAGATAGATAGAATGATCTACTGAGTCAAGTATTTGTATTTCACAGCTAAAATAGCAGTGTTACAAAGAAAAAATTATTCTTCTTTTAACTTCCCAAAACCCACTAATTTTGGAAAAGGTGGGACATTACGTCTTACATCGTCTAAAAAAGAAAAGTCAAACCCCTTAGACATAGTTTTAGACATAGATATAGCTTTAGACAACTACCTTTTATCATGTAGATATATTTTATACTCTGTTTCATTGTTCTTTTATGTTTGTAATTTGCAATTAGCCTACGGGCACGAATTTGCAATAAACTTATTGTTATACCTTCTTTTGTCGACATCCCTAAGTCTTCATGATGTCCCGTGTTGTTCTCAGCCCCCATGTCGTCTGTGGGGAGGCTCTGCTTACTGCCGCTCTTAAACCTACGATAGTTGCCGATGAAGTTCTGAAAAATCATTACATATGACATTACTCTAGGAGGCATGATACAAGGAAACGATGAATCATACTTAATTTGAGGCACGGAGTACGATTTCATATGGTTTACCAGGATGAAACAATGAAAAGATGAATTACGATTAATTTGAGGCACAGAGTTCGATTTCATAAGGCCAGCACTCTTACTACAGAAAATAACGCACGATTTACACCAACAAAAGCTAAAGCTCCTACTCTCAATCAGCACAAAACGTTTTAGCCTTTAGTGAGATAAGATACAACTGATTAAGATCAAGAGATCAACCAGTCATCACAAAGTCACACCTTCACTTGGTCTACAGTTTTCCCGCTCTGCTTAGCTGCTTCTTCTATCAACGGACAATCCTTCTTCGCCACTGACATTCCTCTTTCTTCATAGAACCGGACGAGTACAGGATCGTAGCCTTTCTTACGTGTGGAGACTTCCTGTAAACACGCACACGTGAAAGTGAGTTTTGTTTGGTATGAGGGCGGTTCTACAATTCTTTCTGAAACACTTCTAGTCATTGTAGTAGGTGAAATTTAGACATGTAAATTTATTCATATACATGTCTTTATAGATAGTCACATGCCTTCCAACTTCGCTTATAGGTAAATGTTTCTACGCAATTCTTATGATAGTCATAGAATGCACCTCTCTCCAGCCTGCTAAGCAGAATACAAAAATTCAAATACTAGCATGCGTACCAGGGGAACTAAAAAAAAAACAAACAACTTTATAATATCATCTTCAACTTGTAGTTTAATAATATCAGCAGTTGTTTGTAAACCGAAGTGTTTGACAAGAAAGTTACAGTCATCTAAGTCATATTATTTAGATGCTTTGTGATTTTGCATCGCGCAAGCTTTGAAACGACTCACATTATCCTGTTGTCGGAGAAGCTTCAGTATTTCATTTCTACCACGTGTAATTCGGTCTTTCTCCGCCTGACTAGTGTAACTGGGCATAGTGTACTCAACTGCAGCGATGTCCTCCGCCGTTCGTCCATTCTAGGAATGAAAATGCTCACGAATGTTGAAATATCGCAAATAAACAGGGCAATATGTATTAAGCATCTAAAACACATACAGTAGGTACAGCAGCAAATCTCATGTCTAGAAAGAAATTGGTTTGTACTATCGTAGGTGTTTATGTGATACGACGCAGGAATATCGTGGTTTGTGTGTTTATTCCAACAACAGCTTCCTCCTTGCCTCGGATAGTAATGTATGTATTTAAGTGAATCATCATTTAAAAAAGGCTTACTTTTGATTTATCTCCCAAAAGAAGTAAAGCCAATATTGTACTTCTGGATTACTGGTCAGTTATTCACCAAAGAAGCCAAAGAACCGACTGACCTTGTTCCTGAGACCGGCATCAGCCCCGTGCTGCAGCAGTATTTCCGCACACTTGGGGCGGCCCAGTGTAGCTGCGTCATGGAGGGGTGTGTTCTCCTGTTGGGGCATTGACAGTGCAATTTTTCATCCTTAGTATAATCAAATAGCAACACCTTATGAATGTTTATATTTACATCACTTACTGACTCCAAGCTCGCTTGAAACCAGTCCCTAACTTTGCCATTCATACTGGTTGTTTCTAATAATGGATAATAACGGTAACACTACAATTTTAATCTCGTCCTGCTGACATTTTTTGGACAATATTTTTCAATTTCGTGTCTTAATCAGGTCATCGACCCCTGGCCTTTTTTGCATTGTGATGGCGTAGTTAATTCGGCATTCGTTGCGTTTCGCTGTGGTGTGATGCGTTGCACGAAAATAGCCCCAAATTGTACATATACAGGGCACCATATGCATGATAATGTATGTTCAACCCATGCTTTATGACACCGAAAATGTACAATGTATTCCGACGGTTGATAAGCAGTGCTGTATAGCCTCATGCGTTCCAATCCGTTCTAGTTTCATGTTGGCAACAAGATAAATTGTAGACAGCAAATAAACCACTAAGTAAGAAGATTGAGAAGATGAATGTCAAATCTTACAAGATGATACAGAAATATTTCTTGTATCACAGCAATCAGTCTACCTACCTCATAGTCCCGTGCGTTCACATCTGCACCAGCTGTCAGTAAAACTGATACAGTTTCATGGTGGCCGTTCCCGGCTGCCCGGTGCAGGGGCGTGATTTGCTGTAAAACACATAAAATAGTCTTCAGTATTGCAACATAACGGACAAATATTCACTTTGTATATTGTTGTGTGTTGGTGATATTTTTGTGTTGATGATATTTTAAACAGCAAATGCTATATAAAAAATGATTGTCAATCGTATAAAATGACACAAAAATATTTCTTGTATCACAGCGATAAGTCTACCTACCCACTCGTTCCGTGCGTTCACATCTGCACCAGCTGTCAGTAAAACTGATACAGTTTCATGGTGGCCATTCAGGGCTGCCTTGTGCAGGGGAGAGTCTTGCTGTAAAATACATCAGATGGACTTCGGCATGACAACAGGACGAACGAATGTGCAGTTATTTTGTTGACAATTCTAACGGAATTCAGCAAGTAAACTACTATACAGCTGAAGATAGATGTCAAATCCCATAAAAGATATAAAAATGTTTCTGCGTCACAGCTGTCAGTCTACCTACCCTATCGCCCCGTGCGTCCACATCTGCACCAGCTGTCAGTAAAACTGATACAGTTTCATGGTGACAATACAGGGCTGCCAGGTGCAGGGGAGAGTTTTGCTGTAAAACAAACAGATGGTCTTCAGCATTACAACAGGTCGGACGAATGTGCAGTTATTTTGTTGACAATTCTAACGGAGTTCAGCAAGTAAACCGCTATACAGCTGATATTAAATGGTCTTAAGCACGACAACAGGACGGACAAATGTTCATGTCGGTGGCAGCTCTAAAGGCAGTCATCACATCAGCCGTTATGTAAACATGAATGTCAAATCTTACAAAATGGTACAAAAATATTTCTTGTATCACAATACTTAGTCTACCTACATAATCGTCCCGTGCGTTCACATCTGCACCAGCTGTCAGTAAAGCTGACACAGTTTCAGGGTGACCTTTCAGGGCTGCCCAGTGCAGAGGAGTCCGTTGCTGTAAAACACATCATGGCGGGCTGAAGTAAACTAGTAGAAGTAAAATTGGAGCTGCTGAATCTACTGGTGCAAATGTGGAAAATTCCAAGTATTGTTTTGTTTTGTGAAATGTTACGGATATGGTACAGACAAGCTGAAAGCTAAAGACGGGTGCAGCGACCAGAGCGGCCTTGCCCTTCCCATCTGTGTCTTTTATAAGCGGTTTGCCCCTCCTGCCTCTTGATTTTCATTGCACATCCTTAAATGCTTCATCACCATATATACGCAAAATGACGAAAGACATGGCAACAAACCCAATAGCCGCCAGTAGCATTAGGGTTGACTCCATCCGCTAACAGCTGCTTCACTCTGTCCGTGTCTCCTTCCCGTGCAGCCTCCCACAGCGCCTATAGCGGCGGCAGACAGGAACAGGAGAAACAACTGTCAACACTCAATCAATCAAAACAACACTCAGCATGTGAGAAGAATAACACCTATCCCTTCATTTATCCGTCATACTGATATTTCACTTCCTTTCATGTCTCTCAGTGTAAAGTTATAAAAAGATATATCATTTATCTCCTGTATTTGTGCATAGCTCACGTGTGTTTATTGTTTATTTCAGACTCAACGGCACATAGTATACAGACACATAACATGACACAAACACATGTGAAAAAAAAACATTCAAATTATGTACAGATAAATGTAAAAGAAAAGACTATCGAGCTGTCCTGTCGCAAGGAGGTTAGTGGACCATCTACATCAGGCTACAGAAAAAGGCCTGCTATAGATATACACCACCATATGCACTGTGGGGTTTGTCTGTGTGTAAAATCACTACTCTTTTTATAACGTATTCTTTTACTCTACCTCCTCGTCTTCCTTCCTTTTCTTCCAACTCGACTCTTTAGACCCGGAATCCTCTGACCCGGACTCCTTTTTCTCCTCCATTGTCTCCTGTTCTCTTCCGTCCATGCCTGGTCTGACCCTACAGATAGATACACACCACCTGTCTAATGACAGGCTGTCGTAACTAAGACTAGATGGATCTAGTGCTTTCCTGTAACGCAAACACAGACTCACAAATATATCATTTCTCTTCCTAAACAATATTATGGTAGTGGGACAGCTAGACCGAGCATCATGTACAGTTCGCTCACGACATACCTGATTTACAAATTATAAAGCGTTTCTGAACACTGTAGATCAAACTGTACCAACAAAGGAGCGATCATTTCAAAGCCATACAGACATAGCGTCAATACTTTCTAATTCATTAAACATGAACAGTTTATCTATGTGCTAAAGGGCTGTGGTATAAGTTTCTTTAGTTTGTGTACTTCAGGCGCTGCTACATCTAGCAGGTGCGCCGTTATGCACCTGTTACTTCCGGGTTTACCTGAACTTTTCCAGAAGTGTCTTGGGAGAGTCTGGCAACCTTTTCCCAGTCTTTAAGGTCTCTGCAGGACTCTTAGACTCTCCAGGACCCGAAGGCTGTTAGTTCTGACGTCACAAGACGTACAGGTGAGTTCTCACAGCGAGTTCACACCCTAACCGTTGTCTACCTAGCTAAGGAGTCCCCTCTCTTCAAGCAGGCCACCTGTCCATGGTGACCACTTTTTCTCGGTCCCCAAAATTTTCCCCAATGACACAAGTATTAAGCAACCTGTCCAAGGTGACCACCTGGCCAACGCGACCGGACCATCCTGAGTTGGGTCCACTCAAGGCCTGATACCTGCCCATGGTGACCACATCATTTTCGTTCATGTTGACTATTGATGATAGCTAATGAAAAATCATGGAGAAACCAGCCAGTTTGCCTTGATTACTGGATGATGTTTTAGTTCGATGTAAATCGTTCCATGTGCCAATCTCCACAAATGCATTTACAGCATTTGACATTAAAACATCTTGACTTGGAAACCATTTATGCCTCAGTCATGTTGTGAGGCGACCTTCTTCAAGCAGACCACCAGTCCAAGGCTGCCACTTTTTTTTTGGTCCCCTGGGTGGCCGGCTTGGACAGGTTTGACTGTACACCGAATAATAAGAGCGCGCGGCAGTTTCGCCAGTACATGCCTTATTCACAATCATGACCTCTAAATCGTTTCTAAATACTGTAGATCAAACTGTGCCAACAAAGGAGCGAAAATATCCATTTAGTTACCATCATAGTCATCAACACATAGCGTCAATACTTTCTAATTAATAAATAAACAACAACAGTCGATCTGTGTGGTAGAAAGATATGCTATTATGCACAAATGTCTGTCTTTGTAGTCCATACCTTGCTAATGTTGATAAGGGCGGCACCTCACAATCTTGTTTTGACGTGGGTCAGAGTGCACCTTGCCCTCAGTTTACCAACCTCGATTCGTTTGTACAAACCAACAATGATTAACACATCACGCGGACGTGCCGAGGGGGCGGTGTGACCTTAGGTCATTACACTGTGAGGTGCCTGCTACAAATAATCTATCCATAGTGGTCAGTGATGAGATGGCGAATCTAAGCAATTTTACAATTTTTCCAAACACAATGTAGTATGAAAACTATGGAATGATTGTAGTCTATGCAGTTTAAACTTTTCAACTGCTCTGCGAATATGTATGTTAATCAGAAGTCGTAAACTCTCTCCATTGTTTGTAACGATAACCAGTACTAGTAAAACATCGGTTTGTAACTTTGTTACTTTCCTAATCAACTAAATTACTTTTCAAAAATCAATGTTTCATTTGTCATGTCTCAAACCGTAAAGTTGCAGACATTTCTGAAAAGTACTGTAGTTTCTGTCATTTGACAAAAAATGGCGGCATGGCTGTGGTCACGTATACAACATTCCTTACCTGCGGTGTAAACTCTAACAGACGTGAAGCGTGTTTGAAAACTCACCTGAGTGAAGTAACCTGAAGACTCGTACCTTTAGATGGTGCAAGAAACAAGCCTGGTTATATAAAACAGGCTCAGTTGTCTCAGGTGTCACTGGTCTGCTGACGAGTGAAGTACCAGACTAGTCAATATGGCGGCTGGTCGGGTGTTGAACTTTGATCACCTGCCGACCGTTAGATCGGTGGTGTGACGCAGTTTGTTTTTACTAACACTGAACATCAAAGGTGGTACCGAAAATACTCATAATTTGTCAGTTGGCTCAATTAAATGATAGGACATCCCCAGACGTTTGGGTTTTGCGTTTGTTCGCATATAATGATCAGAAAGTACTTCTAAGGGCTTCATATTACTTCTTTACGTGCGCTTTCTGTCTCATAATCTCAGTCTAGCTTATCTAACTTTACGTGAATAACCAGTTACCAACTCGAAATATTTAGGAAGCATTTTTCCTTAAAGTGCTACAGCTCTAGGATTCTGCCTTTTACTTCGCCGAAGACACACAAGGTTTAATAACCCCCCTGTATAACAATGGGCTGATCCAAGTGACGTCAGAAGATTGATTTTTCCTTCCTACAGTCTAGCCATGCTAGGCGCTGTTTTTGGCTCCAGAAGTTTTAATAGCCCAATACAAACGCAGGGTCAGGTACATACACGCCCAAGTAACGGTGCCAACTTGACTGCCTTCCGTCTTGGCAGTTCTTGAGTCAAGCAGGCGGAAAGTCGCTGCTGGGTTATAAGGAGCGGGAGAAGGAGTGCGAATGAAAAAAACGGGTCTGTTTTGAAGAGTTTCCCAGCCTTGTGTGATTGGAAAGCTGAGTTTGCAGCAGGTTTTTGTTGTGAACAGGATTCTTTGTAAGCGTTCAGTGGTTGTAGGGAAGGACTGGATTGTTTTAAGCAAAGAGTTTTCTGCGCGAGTTGAGAAGTCGTGTTGGCAGCGTTCCGGCTTTAGAAGGTGTCTTCAGAGTACTCCAGTCTCGAGAAGACCTTGGCAGGGGCGGCGGCAGGGTAGCCTCTACCTGGCACCGCGGATCGCTGGAAAAATAGTAGAAATTTGCCGAAATAAAGGGATATTATACCAGGGAAGATCCGGCCAGAGTTAAGATGCAAATCAGTGGGTCGCGCATTGGATCTTCACTCCTGCCGGATCTTCTCTAGTATACCTTGTACCTTGGTCCATTCTCTAACTAGTATACCTTGTACCTTGGTCCCTTAACCCAGGCTAGGGTCGTGGGAGCACTGCATGGTGGAGTGTCTGTCCATGTGTCTCCATCCCTCTCGGCTGTGAGCTAGGGTTAGGGTTTCCGCAGGCTTCCGGCGGGCTTGCCCCTAAGTACTTAAACTTTTTTACAGTCTCTATTTCTTGTCCTTGGACCATGATTTTTGTTCTAATAGGTGTGCTCTTGTTTATCGTGATCTTTGTTTTTTCACAACTTATTTCCATTCCATACTTAGTGGTTGTTGTGTCCAAGTTTTTTAATTTTATTTTACAAGCCTCGAGAGTTCTTTTTCTGACCCTGCCAATCCATCAATGTCATCCGCGAATCTCAGGTTAAAAACGATGCGTCCCCCAATGCTAACCGAGCATGTGTGGTTCTCTAGTGCATCCGTCATTATGCGCTCGATAAAGATATTGAATAATGTAGATGACAGGAGGTACCCTTGCCGAACACCAAATGAACTCCCCCACTGTGTCTCGTACTATTACTGCACTGCTGGCCGTTTCATACAACTCTTTAATGGTTTGGATAAGCTTTTTTTCCCATGTTGTATTTCTTCATTGTAGCCCAAAGCGCATCATGCCAGACTCTATCAAATGCTTTTTTTAAATCAATGAAAACGTGATAGATGTATTGTTGGTGTTGAGTGTACTTTTCACGCAGTACTCCGAGGTTAAATATTTGTTCAGTGGTACTTCGTCCGTGCCGAAACCCAGCTTGTTCCTCTGCTATTAACTTCTTCTGCTTGGGGTTTAGGTCTGTTCAGGAGAACTTTTAAAATCGCTCGCATGACTTATGAGGCTTATGGTCCTGTAGTTCTTACATTCCTGTAGATTACCTCTCTTAGGGAGCGTTATTATCAAGGATTGTGTCCATGTTGTCCCCGTTTGCCAAATCCTATTACAGATTCTTGTGAATGTTTCAAAAGTTCAGCTGGTATGTTGTCCACTCCTGGGGCTTTACCATTTTTTAGTGTTTCAGTGCCACTTCCACTTCCTCACTTCATCATCATCTCTAGTATACTATCCCTTTATTTCGGCCAATTTCTACTATTTTTCCAGCGATCCGCGGTGCCTGGTAGAGGCTAGCCGATCACATGAAAAATGCAGAGGCTGCTGGCTTGGAAGGCCAGCGCTCGGGAAATACATACAAGTTTTATTTGTGTTGAACAAAATATAATTTTCCTTACCAAAATGTTCACAAATCCCAACCAGTTTCTGAAGGGATTTAACACCGGGGCATATCAAACACGTGCACAGATCATCGGCGCACGATCACAAGCCTTGGAGGCGTCCATAAAACACACAAATACAAATACGGGGATCCCAGTCCCTTGTAATATTCAATGATTCCTTTAGAGTAAAAACACACATATCAATACCATGCAATATATAGTCGATATCTTACTTGTGTGGAGCTAAGATATATAAAAGGGAAATAAGGACAACATATCCAATATCAATTGTAAAACCATTATTTTCTCAAGCTTGTAAAACAAAACAACAGAAAGCCGTAAAAATCACATTGGGAATACTTGGGACACTAATTATTTATTGCTGAATTTACAGCAAAGTTTTTCTGAAGTTATAACTCATTTACAAACCACTCCTTTGCAAATTACATTATAAAGGACTTCGATGAGTGATAAAAATACAACAACAGGTAAAGGGAAGGGTACCCCTTCAATTTACGAAATGCCAGCAGGCAAACAGAAAAACACACTCTATAACATCAACATGTAACAAAAACTAAACTTAATCAATCACAATATCAAGGATACAAATCAGTGCTTATAGTAATTAAAAACGTGTACATCAGATTCTCATCTTCTAGATTTTCTTCAGTACTGTAAATATCTTCATTCATAACTCGCCATGCTTATATGTACATTAAATGACTTTCCGTTTGATACAGGTTTTATACAGAATTGAATTTAAACGACAATGAAAATTTTGGCCATTTCAAGTCCCTACTGACATCAGACTACATGTACAAAAAATAGCCCACGACCAACTTGCTATATATGTACGTTGCCCTAATTGCAACGTAGATGATAGAAAGGCCTGTATAGAGACAATAGACAGTGTCAATGTAAATGAGCTTATCTTTGAAATTGTACATGGCCACTGATAGATAGGGTCACTGCCAAGTCTTGCTTTGCTTTGAAATATAAACACAGTAATGATGACATTAACTATGTGATCAGTTATTAGGAATTTGACACGTGGGTGAAAGGGCGCGATCTAGACTCAGTCCGTCAATCCACAGACCCGCAGCAGGTTTTGGTGCGATTCTTCCCAGTACTTCGACTCCAACAGCTTCTTCTTGTACTCTGCTGCTTTGTCGAATTCTGCCTCAGAGTATTCCAAGGTATCTGCGATCCTTTCTGCCCATTTTCTTGCATCCTCAGCCAGGTCGGACTCCCTCACGCTGGTTTTCACGATCCTGTGCCTCATTTCTGCAGGGCATTTCTTCTTCTTGATCAAGTCCTTGATCATGTCTGCCAACCCCGACTTGTCAGAGATGAGTACAGGGATGCCTGCTACGATGGCCTGTAGACCGATCAGTCCAAACGGCTCGGCACGGGACGGCATCAGGACCAGGTGGGCCTGCTGCATGTCCTGAGCGATGTCCTCCTGAGTTCCACATGGCAGCAGCGTTGGTTTGATATTACCACTGTGCAGGTTCTTCCCCAGGATTCTCTTGCTCGCTTCCCAGTCATCTTCATCTATCCCACGAACACACAATCTGACGTTTGTGATCTTCTCTGTAACCTCCCCCATGGCACGTGCTACCAGGTCATGGCCCTTTAGCTTGTCCACTTCCGTCACTCTCCCGACAGTCAGCACGACTTTCTCCCCTCCTCCTGGTCTAACAGAGATGGCTTCAAACACTGGAGATGGTCTTGGGAGAAACAAAAAGTGTTGTCCTGGTTTGCTTTCTCCAAGTGACCTGTACTTCGTCTCGAAGTAGTCGTAGATCCTTCTTCCCAATGAGAACACGGCATCTGCATTCTTTGCATCCTTGAGGATGTCTTCCATCTTCCTCCCCGCAGCCAACGCTTTCTTAGTCCCCATGTAGTGCTCTGTCTCTTCTGGCATGTCGTGGTTGAAAAGGACCAATTTTGCGTGTTGACAGCGTTTCTCATGTATGCTCTTTGCAGCTCCACTAGTGACATCTACATGGCCCACAATGCACTTCAGATCCTGTGGTATATCTGGGTAGTGGAAGCTTTGGTAGTGGGTCAACCATTCCAAAGAAGGTGTCCTCTTGTCTCTGGGGTCTTGAACAGGCAGATGCAGAATGACACCATCGTCTATGGCACACCGCTTGTCTTCTTCAGATGCTTGCACAGCTGTAGCATGAACTGTAGCACCATGGAGTTTTAGAAACTGCGCCACCTGACGGTTTGTGGTAGAGTTACCTCCATGGGACGTGCCGTACTCATCGTTAACCATCAGAACAGACGTGAACTCTGCAATTCAAGCATAACGTATGCGTGTCATGACAAATTAGTCAATCATCAGTTACTTTAAATCCATCGCATTTAGAATAGGCGGTACAATTGGAAAGCATTGAAATATTATCGGAATACTGTGTAACGCAGCTGCTACATGTACCTGCAGCTGGTGCCAATTGTATCATGTTGCCAACACAATTCTAATCTAGAAACCGAATCTAGAAACCGAATATCTGAAGAAGCATATCTCCCAATTCGGGCTTCAAGCAAGAATAATTCTTTTTATCCCACCTTCCTTT
Source organism: Branchiostoma belcheri (assembly GCF_001625305.1). Taxonomy (NCBI): domain Eukaryota; kingdom Metazoa; phylum Chordata; class Leptocardii; order Amphioxiformes; family Branchiostomatidae; genus Branchiostoma; species Branchiostoma belcheri. The sequence goes on along the minus strand of NW_017802602.1, from coordinate 4,802,829 downwards.
AAGGAATTGCTTCGATTTTGGCAACTGGATTCTATTAAAGATCACATGTCCAGAAAAAAAACTTTTAGTTATTTCTTTTACATCACTAGTAAATTCATACGTACCTTGCTGTGTCGATTGACCCCTGTCACTGGGCTGGCCTCCGTGCCACGTTTGAGACTTTGTAGATCCACCTGTGATCAAAGTATGATATTAAGCAATAGAGCCAGGAGTATCATCTTTCACTTTCAAATGCAAACTTGTTTCAACAAGCTATCTTTTAACATCTATCCAAAACAGCAAAGTCTATCTAGTAATTGTCGTTTGCTGTTTCCCAAGACAGAGAAGCGCTTGGATTCTGGCACACAATCATGGCGGTACCTTTCTTTGGTTTTATTTCGAACGCCTCGCTCATGGAGATTCCGGCCCCATCTCTTTGCTGATCCATGGTAGCCTCATCTGCCAATCAACAAGAAGTCGAGTCAGTGTAAAAGGTTTTAGGTCAAATGCAATTCATACTTGATTGACTGAATGTTGCAGTTAACAACTTTCTTGTTCCTATCTGTTTTACTACAAGGAATGGGCATATTTACCAAGAGTAGGGGGTCCATATAGTAGGAATTAAACGAATTCTATTTCATGACCTTACTTGTTACTTCGAAATCAATCAATATACTGATAATTGTTCTAGATTATACATAATACATAACAAGGATATTTTTATCATCGTCGAATAAAGAAAATGATTGGGCAATGATCTACCTTCGTAGATAAGGTACACTTTTGCTGATGGGATACGGCGCCTGAGGTCAGTTATTTGTACTCCAGACTCAGAAAGTCGTCTGAAATGGACAGCTCCTTGGTACATCTTTTTGGTTTGGCTCGGGTTGTTCAGAATCAGTCCAACGGACCACCTGTTGCAGTCAGCTGGTGGGAAGAAGAAGCTGATACCATCTGAAACATCAAGAGGGTCTCCGATGACTTCTTTCCTGTCGTCAAACGTGGCATCTATCATTTCTTCCCTGCCCATGACGATGCGTTGTTGAAACGGCGGAAGGGGCAACATATTGGCAGCTCGGAAAAAGTCTGTGGGGTCGTCGTCCTTGTGAACACACATGAGGTGGATGCAGTTGTTGTCTGTTGTTGCCTCGTTTGGGTTTACTATGAGGTACACTTTGTCTTCAGTGTACCTGTTCCAACACGCCAAGAATGCTTCAGTTGCGACTGTAGTTGAGAATGCTGATGTTACATTTGGCTCTCTTGATATACTTTCATCCGCCTTCTGATTGCCAACCTGGTTTCCTGTTTCTTTTGGGATGCTGTCATTGTCTGTGTCCTTATTGGCTGCCTCAACCTGGTTTCCTGTTTCTTTTGGGATTGTTTCATTTTCTGTTTCCTGATTGGCTGCCTCATCCTGGTTTCCTGTTTCTTTTGGGATGCTGTCATTTTCTGTGTCCTTATTGGCTGCCTCAACCTGGTTTCCTGTTTCTCTTGAGATGCTGTCATTTTCTGTGTCCTTATTGGCTGCCTCAACCTGGTTTCCTGTTTCTTTTGGGATTGTTTCATTTTCTGTTTCCTGATTGGCTGCCTCATCATGGTTTCCTGTTTCTTTTGGGATGTTGTCATTTTCTGTGTCCTTATTGGCTGCCTCAACCTGGTTTCCTGTTTCTTTTGGGATTGTTTCATTTTCTGTTTCCTGATTGGCTGTCCCATCCTGGTTTCCTGTTTCTCTTAGGATGCTTTCATTGTCTGTTTCCTGATTGGCTGTCCCATCCTGGTTACCTGTTTCTCTTGGGATGCTTTCATTTTCTGTTTCCTGATTGGCTGCCTCATCATGGTTTTCTGGGGTCGAACTTTCGCCGCCATTGCCACTTTCCTTGGCACCGGCCATCCTAGAAAATTAAGCAAAACTTAAACACTGAAGAAATAACATTCTTGTATATATATTTATGCTTTGTTACTAGTTACTTAAAAAGTGTGACATAAGCCCGGTGCATTACCCGCAGAAGTGTCTTGTTGTGAAGGTGATTGCGTCCTCGGTCTCGTGAAACTGTGCCCTCAACAACGACCACTGGGGAAGATGTGGTCTCCTCTCCATCAGAACGGTCTTATCTGTGCTGCAGTCGCTCTTCTTCCATGCCCACGGCAGGGTGACTCTCACGGGCTCTAAGAAGTCCTCCTCCTTTTCCTGGTGCACGGTCAGTATCGGTGTCACAGCTGAGAAAGCCTTTGTCAAGGCGTCATCAATGGGCAGCATTTCGACCTGTAAGATTACAATGAAAGTGGAAGTGGAGAAATAGATCCTTGGTGGATTTGGGGTGAAAGTTCATGTTTCACGGCTGCTCTTCAATAATGAGGAAAACGAATCGCCCGGCTATGTGGACACATGTCGTAGCAAAAACAGAAGCTGCATAATTGTCTCTAAGATACAGATAGGCTGGCATGTGACACAAACTGCAAAGCAAAGAAAGTAGATATGACTTTACCTCCAAGGACAGGGACCTCCCCGTCTTGACGCATCCTTTTGGAAAGAAGATGGTGACACCATCCTCCTCAATCGTGCAACCTTCTTCTGTAATTCTGTACGTGTTCAGCACAACAGAAGACGACACCTGTAGAAACAAATTTGGATTATTTACAACGACGAAAAGAAATTCAACGCGCCTGTCTCGGTCCACGAGAAGATCTGATTACAAAGTATAGTAATGAACATTGCCTTGTATCAACGCACCTTCCTCAGGATGTCTGCTGAAACGAGACCAATTTTGGTTCTGGACAGTGGTTCTTCAGTCATTGGTACTTCTGTTGATGCCATATCCAACATCCCCGCACAGCGCCTGCCGAGCACCTCTACCAAACGCTCTCTGGTTCCTTCAGGGTAGGCGAAGACCGGAAAGACCAGGTTCTTGTTCTGTACACAGAATTCGTACCCGAGCGTGGACCAGTGTCTGCTGTGGAGAGTCTGGGGTGTGATGATCGGTACGACCATCCTGACGTTCCGTTGGAGAAGATGATACAAGAGTTTGTCTGTGATGATTTCTCCTGGTTCGATGACGTCTTCAGACACTGTTACACCGTACCTGCTGGTGTCGACTGCCTGTTTCAACAGTGGCTGGGTCAGCTTGTCATTGTAGTCACCGGTGTGTAGGAGAACAATTTCGTTCCCTGGGAATACGTGTGAACATTAATATTCTGAAGTATGAACAAAGTGTCAGAAAAACGAGCTGTTAAACAGGACAAAGCATCACATAAGGAGGAAGATAAATCAGAGGCTTCAAACTACAGCCAGGGAAGACGTACCTCTCTCTTCCCTGGGGAACATAGATGCTCTCTCAGGCAGACAAACTTCCACGGACGCTCCCAGCAAGCGACGGCACATGTCTCCGGACCTGTTGACAGTGGCAACCAACTCTTTGAACCTGCTGACGGATGTTAGCTCGTGTCTGATCCGATCACACTCCGCCAGACTCAGCCCTCTGCAGGTCTCCATACAGTCCAGGACAGGTCCGATCGTGTGGACTGCGTCTGGGTTCAGCGTGGGCTCTATCATCACGGGTCCGGAACCACCTGAGTTCTCTACATGTACAACATGTTTTCATCAGTAACAATTTAAAACACTACTTCATGAAGATGAGCTAGACAAAATCAGACATCTGAATGTTTTTACCTGTACAGGACGTTGTCGTATCACTTCTGCCACGTATCCAGACATTGATGAAGTCTTCTGGAAAACTGATATAAAAACTATCAGTCACACATGGCTTACTGACAGTGCAATGTTAAGGACATACAAGACAAGTGAACACCTTGTGTGTTTCCATAAAAAACTTGCAAGGAAAATGCTATGCTTATCAAATGAAATTGTTTGATTCACGGAAAAAAATGAAAATATAACTGGTCTCACCGACAAGATCCCGTTGCCGTTTCTTGTTCGATGTCAGACAGTGGGTAGAATACTGGTGTTCCGGTTTCTTTTTCTGACTCATCCCCAAAGCACCAGTCATACTGGATGGACGGGATCCACTTCTCCTTGATCTCAAAGAGACAACTGCTGAGGAACTTTCTAACAGGAAGGGCCTGTGTGAACACTGTCTGGTCTTCAGCTTCAGCCGACAGAAGCTCCACCTTAAGGTAATGCTTCACTTTGGTTACCACGAACTGTTGCTTCCCATCGTCAGTAGGGAAGCGGCCGCAGCCGGCGAACACGTGGGACTCTTGAAGACCGAACCTGCGCACACAAATGGCCTGTAGACGATAGAACATGCCACTTGGCAGGAACTTGTTGTCGAATACGACATACAGAGGATGCTGGTATCTCGTCATGTGCCCAGGATACAAGGTGATGTCGTTAGGCTTTGTGGCCAGGAGAGATGGTACGAAGTAGATCTCTTCTTTCTCAGGATCACCCGAAGTGTCATCAAACCCACCGATCGGCGTGGCGTTGCAGAGGAGGTAGTACTTTTCCATCAGTCGCTTCAGGAAGGGCTTGTGTTGGAGTAGGAAGGGTTTCTTCGTCTTCTGATCTGCTTTGGTCCAGATGATTGTCAACAGCCTGTCACTGAGGATGCCTTCCTTCTCCAGCCTCCTCCACATGTCGGCAACCTCCCCATCCGTGCTCCTGTCCTGTTGGTACTCCGGGACGGTGATGATGGTCTTGAAGACGTCAATCATCACCTGAGGTCGAAGGGCCACGTGATCACGGAGAACGGGTTCGTTGATGAAGATGATGTCACCAAGGTCATGTAGAAAGGTCAAAATGTCGGCAACATGGCTGTCGTCCGTGATGCCCACGTCATCACTCCGGGCCAGATCGACGACATCTTGGAAACGGCAGAATAGGTTGCCCTCTTTCCTCTTGTCCATCAGTTTGGACTTCAGATGAAGCCAAGCCATCGGCACCTCCTGACCCATGAACCACAGACCCTTCGCCACCTCACGGAGGTATTCTCGGAGCTCGTAAATGTCACTGTTGTCATCGTTGAAGTTGTCGATGACAAATATCTTAGGTAAGACGTGTTTACCGGCTGCCTTACCACTGATGTGATCACGTATGTCTTTCTTGTACTCCTCAATGTCTGACTGAAATCAAGAGCACAAATTCATCTTAAGGACCCAAAAGTACTGTTGATCAATCTGAGGCTGATCCTTTCAGCCAAGGATATTAACCTCGCGTTTAGGGCAAAGACAAGCTAGGATTTTTCGTAGACTTAAGAAAACATTCCTCATACCTCGCTGACCCTGTCCTTGTGCGTGAGGACCAAAACGACACGCGGCTCTCCTGTCTGTTCCCGCTCGTGCACCAGGGTGTGTGTGCGGACTGAGTTCAGCCAGTGGTCCATGTAGTCTGGGCAAGTAGAGATGTCGTATCATTTTTGTGTACGAAATTATATTTGAGTAATCATTTCAGCTTTACAACGTTACATATCTTGGGATTTAACTTTTTCTTTGTGATTCCCATGTTCAATCTTTGATGTCGACCACCTAGGTTCACAGTTAAAGAAGTATTATATAGTGGTACGTATACGTACCTCTCCCGGTTACGAGATTGTCCGCTGCCGCCTTGTAGTCCAGATCAGGAACAGGGTCGGACAGCTTCTGCAACAGTGACATGACCAGGATGTAGATCCCGCGGTACGTGAAGAAGCACTGGTGCGAGCCGTAGTACGTGGCCTGGCCGCCGAAGTCCCAGAGGGAGAGACGCGGGTGTTCGGCTGTTCCAAGCTGCTCCTCGGTCACGCCACCTTGGAGAAGCTCTTTGGCTTTTGTTATGACTTCATCCGGAATGTCTTGTGGTTGCTGTTGAGTTTGTCGAGACGTAGTCCTACTTGCACCGTCTCCAATACCTGCAACAAAAAAAAACATGCATGATCTTAACTGAAATCTAACGAGTGTACCGACTGAATTTAGCATTTCTTTTTGTGTTTTTACAGGGTCTTCTGCAGAAAGACAGAAAACCACATGAATGTACAGCCTTGGACATAAACCAACCTTTTCGGGCAATGTCTGCGTTTCTAATGTATAAATGTAGGTGATGGATAGAATCTTACTTTCATCCAGCCGTTTTGCGGTTTGTTGAGTATGTGTCGCCTTCCCTTTCAGTGGTGCTTTTTGCTGCTTTCTCAGAGTGCCCTTCCTTTTTTGTTCTCCTGCTTTTCCAGTGTCTGAAAAAGATGGAATCCGTGAGATTACTGTGTGTTTCTAGAGACGGAACTATACCAATAAAGAGGCGTCTAGATCAATGTAAATATTCTTATTGTACATCTATATCATCTATATCATCTATATCATCTATTGTACATCTATATGTAAAAGGATTATGGTTCTTCTTGTTTCTATACTGTCTGCATATGCCATGTTCATAGTTCTTTGGATACCTGTAGGGACTGCTCCTGTTCGTGACGATGTCCGGGTGCGTGGTTTGTCCCGTTCTTGTTGTTCCGCTAAGCGTTCTGCCATGATTTCCTTGAATTCGTCAGGCTCCTCTGTAGCAAAAGACGTAATCCATACAGTTTTAACCGTTGTTACAACTGACCCGTTGTTACAGTTTGTCAAATATGACAAAGATAAGAAACGCACAGAGTGACGTGTCATGCTGATTTTATATGGTTTTCAAGAACATGTGAAATGCCACAAAAGTGAGAATATATTTCTGCTTGACATGTGTTAAAGGGCCCAAATACCATATTACAATATCTAATTTTGTCACAAATGATGAATATAAAACCTTAGAATCTTATAGAATCATGAAACCTTTTGCTTTCCGCCAAGTCTTGGTCATCACGCTGGGTGAAATCTCAATGCCGTCTGTTATCGGTTCATTCTCCACAGCCTTCTCTCCCGTCAGCCTCCTGACGACACACGTCTTCCCGGATCTGAACTGACCAACCACGAGCCCGCGCACGCTGTGCACCGGTCGCGCCCCCTGGCGGCAGGCCTGGGAGTACAGCTGCTGCATTCCAGGACCCCGCAGCTGTATTTCGAGTGGAACACTGCTGTCTTCTGGATGAGAAGATTTATACATTTCATCAGACATCATTTATAATATCATGATATGATATCATATCATTTGCTTCTCGTGCACTTACGTAAAGCCGACGTCTGATTAGATAGATAGAATAATCTACTGAGTCAAGTATTTGTATTTCACAGCTAAAATAGTTATGTGTTATACCTTCTTTTGCCGACATCCCTAAGTCTTCACGATGTCCCGTGATGTTCTCAGCCCCCATGTCGTCTGTGGGGAGGCTCCTTTTACTGCCGCTCTTAAACCTACGATAGTTGCCGATGAAGTTCTGAAAAATCATTACAAATGACATTACCCGTAACCAGGATGATACAACGAAACGATGAGTGACAATTGAATTGAGGCACAGAGTACGATTTCATAAGGCCAACACTCTTGCTACAGAAAATAACGCACGAGCTACACCAACAATTCCAGCTAAAGCTCCTCATCTCTAGCAGCACAAAACGTTTTAGTCTTTAGGAAGAAGCAACTGATTAAGCTCAAGGGACCAACCAGTCATCACAAAGACACACCTTCACTTGGTCAACTGTTTTCCCGCTCTGCTTAGCTGCTTCTTCTATCAACGGACAGTCCTTCTTCACCTCGGTCATTCCTCTTTCTTCATAGAACCGGACGAGTACAGGATCGTAGCCTTTCTTACGTGTGGAGACTTCCTGTAAACATGCACACGTGAAAGTATGTTATGTTTGGTATGAGGGCGGTTCTACAGTTGTTTCTTAAACACTTCTAGTAATTGTTGTAGGATAAAATTGGACATGTATCATTAATACAATGTACATATCTCTATGGATAGATCACATGTCTTCCAACTGCACTCGTAGCTAAATGGTTCTACGCAATTCTGATGTTAGTCATAATGTATATCTCTTTAGCCTGCCAAGCAGAATACAGCAATTCAAATACTAGCCTGCGTACCACCAGGGGAACTAAAAAACAAACAACTTTATATCATCTTTAACTTGTATTGATATTATAAGCAGTTGTTTGTGAACCGAAGTGTTTGACAAGAAATTTAGTCATCTCAATCATATTCTTTAGATATAATGCTTTATGATTTTGTATCACGGAAGTTTTGAAGCGACTCACATTATCCTGTTGTCGGAGAAGCTTCAGTATTTCCTTTCTACCACGAGTGATTCGTTCTTCATCATCTTCGTTGCCCAGATAAGCTTTACTGGTGTTCTTATCTGCAGCGATGTCTTCCGCCGTTCGACCAACCTGGGAATGAACGTGCTGTCAATTATAGCCTTATGAATGTTGAAATATCGGAAATAAACACGACTGGATGAGAAGATAATATGTATTAAGCATCTAAAACATATACAGTAGGTACATCAGAAAAGCCCATGTCTAGAAAGAAATTGGTTTGTAAGTGTTTATGTGATACGATGCAGGAATATCAGAACACATCGTAATTTGTGTGTTTATTCCAACAACAGCTTCTCCTTGCCTTGGACAGTAATGTATGTAGTATCATCATCATAATGTATGTGGATCATCATTTAAATGTTTACTTTAAATTTTTCTCCCAAAGAAGTAAAGCCAATATTGTATTTCTGGATTGCTGGTCAGTTGTTTACCAGAGAAGCCGATGAACCGACTGACCATGTTCCTGAGACCGGCATCAGCCCCGTGCTGCAGCAGTATTTCCGCACACTTGGGGTGGCCATATGTAGCTGCGTTATGGAGGGGTGTGTTTTCCTGTTGGAGCATTGACAGTGCAATTATTCATCCTTAGTATAATCAAATAGCAACACCTTATGAATGTTTATATTTACATCCCTTACTGACTCCAAGCCCGCTTAAAACCATTCCCTAAATTTGCCTTTTATACTTATTGTTTCTAATAATGGAGTAACACTGCAATTTTAGTCTTGTCCCGCTGACATTTTTACACAATTTTTTTTTCAATTTCATGTCTTAATCAGGTCATCGACCCCTGACTTTTTTGCCATGTGATGGCGTAGTTATTTCCGTATTCGTTGCGTTTCGCTGCGGTGTGATGCGTATCCAAATTATACATATACAGGGCACAATATGCATGATAATGTATGCGCAGCCCATGCTTTATGACACCAAAAAATGTATGATGTATTCCGACAGTTGATAATATGGTGTATAGCACCATGCGTTCCAATCCGTACCAGCTTCATGTTGGCAACAAGTTGAATTATAGACAGCAAATAAACCAGAGTAAGAAGATTGAGAAAATGAAGGTCAAATCTTACAAGATGATACAGAAATATTTCTTGTTTCACAGCGATCAGTCTACCTACCAACCCGTCCCCTGCGTTCACATCTGCACCAGCTGTCAGTAAAACTGATACAGTTTCATGGTGACCATTCTCGGCTACCCGGTGCAGGGGCGTGATTTGCTGTAAAACACATCAAATAGTCTTCAGTATTGCAACATAACGGACAAATATGCACTTTTTATATTGTTGTGTGTTGGTGATATTTTTTTGTTGATGATATTCTAAACAGCAAATGCTATATAGAAAATTATTGTCAATCGTATAAAATGACACAAAAATATTTCTTGTATCACAGCGATAAGTCTACCTACCAACACGTCCCCTGCGTTCACATCTGCACCAGCTGTCAGTAAAACTGACACAGTTTCATGGTGGCCATTCAGGGCTGCCTTGTGCAGGGGAGAGTCTTGCTGTAAAATACATCAGATGGTCTTCAGCATGACAACAGGACGAACAAATGTGCACTCATGTTGGTATATAACAGATTGAATTATAGTCTGTAAATAAACCACAATGTAGAAGATAAATGTCAAATCTTACAATAATTCTTGTACCACAGCAGCCAATCTACCTACATCATTATAAAGTATAAAACACAAAGTGCAAAACATAAAAATATTTCTGTGTCACAGTGGTCAGTCTACATACACATTTGTTCCGTGCGTTCACATCTGCACCAGCTTTCAATAAAACTGATACAGTTTCATGGTGACCATTCAACACATAAAAAAGTCGTCAGTATTGCATGCAACATAACGGACAAATATGCACTTTGTATATTGTTGTGTGTTGGTAATATTTCTGTGTCGGTGACGTGCTTTTTGAACAAAAATTCTATCCCATATAGAAAGTGAATGTCAATTTATACAAAATGGCACAAAAATATTTGTTGTATCACAGCAGTCATTCTACGGCAGTCTTTAAAAGATGTATCATACAAAATTGTTCAGTAATATTTTTTGTGTTACAATAGTCAGTCTACCTAATAACAACAACTTATCCCGTGCGTTCATATCTGTACCAGCTGTCAGTAAAACTGACCATTCTGGGCTGCCAGGTGCAGAGCAGACCGTTGCTGTAAAAAACATCATGGCGGGCTGAAGTAAACTAGTAGAACTAAAGTTGGAGCTCCTTAAGCTACTGGTACAACTAAGGAAAATTCCAAGTACTGCTTTGCCAAAAAAGTTGGAAGTCGTTACAGACAAGCTGAAAGCTGAATCCGTGTGCAGCGACCAGTGCGACATTGCCCTTCCCATCTGTGTCTTTTATAGGCGGTTTGCCCCTCCTGCTTCTTGATTTTCATTGCACATCCTTAAATGTTTCATCACCATATATAAGCAAAATGACGGAAGACATGGCAACAAACCACAAGGTCACAAGCATTAGGGTTGACTCCCTCCGCTAACAGCTGCTTCACTCTGTCCGTGTCTCCTTCCTCTGCAGCCTCCCGCAGCTCCTAAAGCGGCGGCAGACAGGAACAGGAGAAACAACTGTCAACACTCAGTCAATCAGAACAACACTCGGCATGTGAGAAGATTTAACACCTATCCCTTCATTTATCCGTCATACTGATATTTCCCTTCCTTTCATGTCTCTCAGTGTAGAGTTATAAAAAGATATATCATTTATCTCCTGTATTTGTGCATAGCTCACATATGTTTATTGTTTATTTCAGGCTTGACGGCCTATAGTACTCAGACACATAACATGGCACAAACACATTTGAAAACAAACATCAAAGTATGTACAGATAAATGTAAAAAAAGACGAGCTGTCCTGCCGCAAGTAGGTTACCTTACGGTGGGCGGACCATCTACATCAGGCTAGAGAAAAAGGCTTGTTACAGATATACATCACCATATGCCCTGTGGGGTTTGCCCGTGTGTAACATCACTACTCTTTTTATAATGTTTTCTTTACTCTACCTCCTTTTTCCTCCAACTCGACACTTTAGACCAGAAATCCTCTGACCCGGACTCCTTGTTCTCCTCCATGTTCTCCTGTTCTCTTCCGTCCATGCCTGGTCTGACCCTACAGATAGATACACACCACCTGCCAAGTGACACTGTCGTAACTAAGACTAGATGGATCTAATGCTTTCCTGTCGTGCAAACACAGACCCACATATATATAATTTCTGTCCCTAAACAATATTATGGTAGTGGAACAGACATTGCATCATGTACAGTTCACTCACGACATACCTGATTTACAAATTATAAAGCGTTTCCGAACACTGTAAATAAAACTGTACAAACAAAGGAGCGATCATTTCAAAGCCATACAAACAAAGCGTCAAAAACTTTCTAATTCATTCAACATGAACAGTTTATCTGTGTGCTAAAGGGCTGTGGTAAAAGTTTCTTTAGTTTGTGTACTTCAGGCGCTGCTACATCTGGCAGTTGCACCGTTATGCACCTGTTACTTCCGGGTTTACCTGAACTTTTCCAGAATTGTCTTAGGAGAGTCTGACGACCTTCTCCCAGTCTTTAACGTCTCTGCAGGGCTCTTAGACCCTCCAGGAACCGAAGGCTGTTAGTTCTGATGTCACAAGACGTACAGGTGAGTTCTCACAGCGAGTTCACACCCTAACCGTTGTCTACCTAGCTAAGGAGTCCCCTCTCTTCAAGCATGCCACCTGTCCATGGTGACCACTTTTTCTCGGTCCAAAAATTTTCCCCATTGACACAAGCATTAAGCAACCTGTCCAAGGTGACCACCTGGCCAACGCGACCACCCTGAATTGGGTCCGCTCAAGGCCTGATACCTGCCCATGGTGACCGCATCATTTTCGTTCATGTTGATTATTGATGATAACTAATGAAAAATCATGGAGAAACCAGTCAGTGTTTCTTTATTACTGGATGATGTTTTAGTTCGATGTAAATCGTTCCATGTGCCAATCTCCCCAAATGAATTTACAGCATTTGACATAAAAACATCTTGACTTGGAAACCATTTATGCCTCAGTCATGTTGTGAGGCGACCTTCTTCAAGCAGACCACCTGTCCAATGTGACCACTTTTCTTTGGTCCCCTGGGTGGCCGGCTTGGACAGGTTTGACTGTACACCGAATAATAAGAGCGCGCGCCAGTTTCGCCAGTACACGCCTTATTTACAATCATAGCATCTAAAGCGTTTCTAAATACTGTAGATCAAACTGTACCACCAAAGGAGCGAAAATATCCATTTAGATACCATCATAGCCGTCAACACATAGCGTCAATACTTTCTAATTAATAAATAAACAACAACAGTCGATCTGTGTGGTAGAAAGATATGCTCTAATGCTCAAATGTCTGTCTTTGGAGTCCATACCTTGCTAATGTTGATAAGGGCGGCACCTCACAATCTTGTTTTGACGTGGGTCAGAGTGCACCTTGAGTTTACCAACCTCGATCCGTTTGTACAAACCAACAATGATTAACACGTCACGCGGACGTGCCGAGGTGGCGGTGTGATCTTAGGTCATTACACTGTGAGGTGCCTGCTACAAAAAATCTGTCCATAGTGGTCAGTGATGAGATGGCGAATCTAAGCATTTTTACAATTTTTCCAAACACAATGTAGTATAAAAACTATGGAATGATTGTAGTCTATGCAGTTCAAACTTTTCAACTGCTCTGCGAATATGTATGTTAATCAGAAGTCGTAAACTTCCTACATTTTTTGTAAAGATTAAAACATCGGTTTGTAACTTTGTTACGTTTCTAATCAACAAAATTACTTTTCACTTGTCATAAAACAAACTAATCTCTAGTAATCAAACCGTGAAGTTGCAGACATTTCTGAAAAGTAAAGTAGTCTCTGTCATTTAAGCTTAAGTAGGACGCACACGTCAACATGATGGTCAGCAAGGGGAGCCGCAGACTGTACTTGTTGACAGTACTTAAGAGACATGGTTTGGACAGTATAGATCTAACACTAGTCTTCTGTGGCTTCATACGGCCAATATTAGGTAGAATATGCATGCACTGTTTGGCACCCTGGTATCACTCGTGCCCAATCTAGGATGATAGAAAGTGTACAAAAGAGAGCTTGTCGCATAATTCTTGGTCAAAACTTTGTTACCTACAGTACAGCATTGAACCAACTGTCCCTCGTATCACTTAGCAAGAGACGACATGAGCTGTGTTATACGTTTGCTACTTCACTTCTGAATTGTACAACTTTTTCGACATGGCTACCCCCCAACCGTGTAAGTCTGCATGGCAGGAACCTTAGATCAAAACATAATGCAACACAGTTCAAATGTAGAACTGAGAGGTATCGCAAGACTACACTGCCTTTCCTGGTTTGTCTACTTAATGAAACATGACACGTACAGGTGTTGTCCATCTACTATGATTGCCTGCTAGATTGTTGTATTTATATGTTTTAACAAATTAACGAAATGGTTTAAATATGTGTATATGTGCAGGCCTAACGTAAGGCTTTTTAACTTGTATTGATTGGGTATTAATGGTATAGACTACGTGTAAAATTATCTTGTTGTAATGCCATACTGTAATTCAGCTAAAGGGCTGCCACTGTATGGTTGATTTGAGTCGCCAATAAACCATTGATTATCATTATGATTATTATTTGACAAGAAAATGGCGGCCTGGTTGTGCCACGTATACAACACTCCTTACCTGCGGTGTAAACTCTAACAGACGTGGGGCGTGTTTGAAAACTCACCTGAGTGAAGTAACCTGAAGACTCGTACCTTTAGATGGTGCAAGAAACAAGCCTGATGATATGAAACAGGCTCAGTTGTCTCAGGTGTCACTGGTCTGCTGACGAGTGAAGTACCAGACTAGTCAACATGGCGGCTGGTTAGTTGTTGAACTTTGATCACCTGCCGACCGTTAGATCGGTGGTGTGACGCAGTTTGTTTTTACTAACATTGAACATCAAAGGTGGTACCGAAAATACTCATAATTTGTCAGTTGGCTCAATTAAATGATAGGACATCCCCAGACGTTTGGGTTTTGCGTTTGTCTGTATATAATGATCATGTAAGCCAGGAAGTATTATTTCTTTATCATTATTTCTGTCTCATAATCTCAGTCTAGCTTATCTATCTTTAATGTGAATAACCAGTTACCAACTCAAAATATTTAGGAAGCAGTTTTTTTTCCTTTAAAGTGCTCGTCCGTGTTTCCCGGTACACCCAGCTACAGCTCCAGGATTCTGCCACTTACTCCACCGAAGACACACAAGGCTCAATAACCCCCCTGTACAACAATGGACTGATCCAAGTGACGTCAGGACATTGATTTTTCCTTCCTAGTCTAGTCATGCTAGGCGCTGTGTGCAGTTGGCGGGGCCGGGTGCGTTCGGAGACCGAGGGAGCGGCTTGAGTGGGCCCGAGTGGGATGAAGAGGATAACGGGTTCTGTGTGCGGGTGTACCGGGGCCTGGCTGGCTGTGCTGGCGGCGGCTTGGGCGGTGTGTCCAGCGGAGGAAGGTCAGACAGTACCTAGTGTATATGTGTGTGTGTGTTATAAGCGGTGTACGCAAATTTTTATGTGCTGAAATTCAAGTGGAGTGGGTTCGGAGGGGGTGGGGGTCTGTGTTTCCCGTGACATTGACGATGCAACAGAAGTTGTTTTGTGTGTAACTGAATATATATCGATGACATGTTAGAAGTCGTCTATAGAAAACGAAACCGACAAACGAAGTGCCTCCATCTTGGATGACCGAACCAGAAACTATTTTCTGTCTTGCCGAGATACAGATCTGACATTTTCTCGTTGATTGTTCACATGCTAAAGGTGTGTGGTCCTCACCTGTTCAACTCAAGTAACAACAAGCGATAACTCGGTGGAGATGTTTGACAGATCACATGAAACATGCTTCATACTATATATATATTCTACGTGTATTCAAGAACATTGATTTGCCTAAGGCACGTTTTTGGATATGGACTATCCAGAACCGTGCATTTGTCGTCCATACTGTTTGTACAAGTCATACTGTTTTGCTGTTTTTTTACTTTACATGTATTGTAATAATATCTGGCGTCTCACAGACCAGGTAGATCTTTTTTGATACTCAGTCAAATATGACACGCGAGAAGGGCTTCAAGGGAACGCTACATCGGAGAACATCCTGATTGTAAATTTTCGTTTCAACCAGAATCAAGTCAAGAACATGACCATATTTTGCCAGGCAGGTTGCACTTTTGTTTTAACACCTACACGGTGAAAGCGAGAACTATTTTGGTTGTGCAAGAGTTCCAATATAAGGTAGTGTTTTTTGTCTTCTTTACAAAGTCACATTGTTGTGAATGTCCATAAGTAAAAGAGAGGGAAGATATTGATGAAGAAAAGTTCTCTGCAATATATAGTCGATACTTTACTGGTGTGGAGCTAAGATATATAGAAGGGAAATAAGGACAACATATCCAATATCAATTGTAAAACCATAATTTTCTCAAGCTTGTAAAACAACAGAAAGGCGTAAACAATCACATTGGAAATGCTTTATACACTTATTATCTATGGCTGAATTTACTACAAAGTTCTGCTTTTAAGTTATAACTCACATGCAAACATTAGAAAGGACTTCGATGAATGATATATACAAACGATGAGTGATACAAATTTTACACCAACAGGTAAAGCAAAGGGTACCCCTTCAATTTTCAAAATACCAGCAGGCAAATAGAAAACATACACTCTATTACATCTACATCTAGCAAATGCTAAACTTAATCAATCACAATATCAAGGATACAAATCAGTACTTATAGTACTTAAAATCGTGTACAATTAGATTCTCATCTTCTAAATTTTCTTCCAAAGTACAGTAAATATCTTCATTCATAATAACTTGCCATGCTTATATGTACATTAAA
>NW_017802602.1:4786234-4786705 GCF_001625305.1 Branchiostoma belcheri | reverse complement strand
CAAATTCAGCAATTAGTGAATCTGACACGTGGGAGAGTGGACGCGTCTAGAGTCAGTCATTCAAGACACAGACCCGCAGCAGGTTTTGGTACGACTCTTCCCAGTACTCGGACTCCAACAGCTTCTTCTTGTACTCTGCTGCTTTGTCGAATTCTGACTCAGAGAATTTCAAGGTGTCTGCGATCCTCTCTGCCCATTTTCTTGCATCCTCAGCCAGGTCGGACTCCCTCACGCTGGTTTTCACGATCCTGTACCTCATGTCTGCAGGTAACTTCCTCTCATTGACCAAGTCCATGATCATGTCTGCTAGGCCTGACTTGTCAGAGATGAGTACAGGGATGCCTGCTGCGATGGCCTCCAGACCGATCAGTCCAAAAGGCTCGGCACGGGACGGCATCAGGACCAGGTGAGCCTGCTGCATGTCCTGAGCGATGTCCTCCTGGGTTCCACATGGCAGCAGCGTGGGTTTGA
>NW_017802602.1:4783558-4786214 GCF_001625305.1 Branchiostoma belcheri | reverse complement strand
AATTTTACGGAATACAGTGCAATCGCATTAGTATACAGGGCAATTCACGGAATACAGTGCAATTTTACGGAATACAGTGCAATTTTACGGAATACAGTGCAATTTTACGGAATACAGTGCAATCGCATTAGTATACAGGGCAATTTACGGAATACAGTGCAATTTTACGGAATACAGTGCAATTTTACTCATGACGTTGAATGACGTAACCTGGACCTGGTTTTCCAGGACGTCGCTGACGTAGCGTACTCACATATTTCTGTGTATTTCGAGAGAATTTGGACCGTTCTCGTAGATAGACCTTTAGTTAAATACTACATACTACACACAGGACATGTTACTGCACAGGGATCATTTCGAATTCGCTCGAAAAAGACAGAAATGTGAATGTGAGTCAGCGGCGTCCGCCATCTTGAAACTCAAGGGAAAGAAGGGTCCAAGTCACGTGATTCAACGTCACTAGTAAAATTGCACTGTATTCTAATACGATTGCACTGTAAAGTAATAAACTTGCAGTGTATTCCGTAGAATTGCACTGTATACTAGTAAAATTGCACTGTATTCCGTAAAATTGCACTGTATTCTCTGGCACCCCTGTGATCGGGAAGACCTGAACAGAAAGTTGCAACCAGACATTGTGGGATGTATGCAGACAGTTTATTACCTCTATACTGTTTTACATGCAAACGTCCATGTTTATGATATACACGTGAGACTGTCTTTCATTCTTACCTCATGATCTGCTATACGTTTACAAAAAAAGGCTGTTTTGAGTAACAATCAACAATAGGATGACTGGGTTTTTGCCTTTTCCACTCCATGTACGAACATGTTCACATACTTTTTTGGTAGACGTAATTAGAGGGAAATTTAAACGGTAATTTCCAACACAAAAAAATCGACTTACCAAAATTTTCACTGTACAACTCCAGTCTTTGCACTAGGTAGTAAAGAAGCCATCTACATCCAACCATTACAACCCTCCTTCAACAAAGACGGGGGGCGGTACAGACTTACGATCCACTGCTCACCGAGTCACGTGTGTCATTTGCATAACGTGAGTGACGTCATAAAAGTGATGGATTGCTCATTCCTTGACAAAGACTGGAGTTGTAGTCTTAACGTCTGGTCCAATTTCTTGTGTTGGAAATTACAGTTTAAATTTCTTCATAGTGTGTATGAACATGTTTGCATCAATCGTGGGCGTCATGTCAGGTTCCCGTTACTCCTATGTGTCTTATGTTTGGCGACATTTGTGAACACCACAATATAGTTACCCATTGAATCCATAACAGAAGCATGAGAGAGAATATAATCAGGTTTATCATGATTTGTAAACAAATGAATGTGACTTGACGAGTCTTCAAATAGCAATAACAGCATTAGGGACTACCCACAAGTCATGAATATAGCGTCCTCAAGAATTCCCTATACACTTTTAAGGTCTGTCCATAAATCAGTGATGAAGATACCTTGAGAATGACCTGAGACCTTACCTGTATCTAAGATGGAGGTAGGACATTGACGTTTAAATAGCACCAGTTAAAGAGATTACCACTAAGTACTCCAGATTTTTTTTAAATCATTGTTTTACCACTATAAGATGGGTGAATGATACAAATCCGTGTACTGACGTCTATCGTACACATGTCACAGGACAACGATTAGGAATTATAGTTTGATAAATAATGAAAAGTAAAGACAGATTTCCGTAATCTAACTACTAGTAACTCTTTTGAAATTAAGGTACATGTTGTCTACGCAACTAAGGCTCATTTTCTTCTTGCTACAGCCAAAATATAGCCTGAGTCATTACTATTTCGCTGACTTTTTTTTACCTTGTTATAATTTTTAGAATTAGGGATGAAATGAGTACATACTTAACCTCATTACATATTAATAATAGGGTATTCTACGACATTCTTTTAAACTTATGCCCGTGTGCTACCCCATACTTGGGAGGTTTTGTTTCATGGTAGTAGAACAGGGGCATGGGGCAGCGCACGGTATTGCCCAAATGTCTACCCTGTAAATATAACATCATGTCGTTTTTACATGTAGCACCACAAGTGACAATAAGGATGCACGGTGAATATCAGAGTACCTACTGGTCCATACATTCTGCGATCACCACTATCTAGTTCCTATTATAGTAAAGAATGTCACACACATGTATGGATTTATTACAAACAAGCAGCAAGATCTGGTAAACAAAGCAGCTTGCCATAACAACTCTATTGTGTAAACTGAGATCTAAGCTCTTGTTGGAAAAGCTTACTTCCATGACAGAAAATATCATAGTTTAAATACAAATACTCCAAATCTTATCAACAAACTTAGTATCTCAGTATAATACTTAAGAAGTTGTTTTACCCTTGCCAGTTCCTATCATAACATGACCAATTTGTACAATCTGTGAACTCTTGTACAACTGAGCCTAATTCTTACTACTTCATGTGTCCAGTTGTAGCTATATTAATGTTGATCCAACCCATGAAGTTCTGATACCCTTCTTACTTCAAGGTAATCACTGCTGCACACGTGTTGACAAACACAGCCATTGGTTACATGTGACAACTATCCCCCCACACTACAAACTCTGCACCTGCCGATTCTCATTTCTATGTCATTGAGTTGTAAGCCGACTTTGGGCATC
>NW_017802602.1:4723154-4783538 GCF_001625305.1 Branchiostoma belcheri | reverse complement strand
CCATTTTCTTGCATCCTCAGCCAGGTCGGACTCCCTCACGCTGGTTTTCACGATCCTGTACCTCATGTCTGCAGGTAACTTCCTCTCATTGACCAAGTCCATGATCATGTCTGCTAGGCCTGACTTGTCAGAGATGAGTACAGGGATGCCTGCTGCGATGGCCTCCAGACCGATCAGTCCAAAAGGCTCGGCACGGGACGGCATCAGGACCAGGTGAGCCTGCTGCATGTCCTGAGCGATGTCCTCCTGGGTTCCACATGGCAGCAGCGTGGGTTTGATCTTACCACTGTGCAGGTTCTCCTCCAGGATTCTCTTGCTCGCTTCCCAGTCATCTTCATCTATCCCGCGAACACACAATCTGACGTTTGTGATCTTCTCTGTAACCTCGTAACCTAGGAACGCCTCTGAAAACATAACCTTCTTGGCGAAGGTAAAAAGACTACCGAGCTGTCCTGCCGCAAGGAGGCCACCTTACGGTGGGCGGACCATTCTACATCAGGCTTGTTACCTTCGCCAAGAATTGACGAAGGTTATGTTTTCTTGGCCGTGTGTCTGTGTGTCTGTCTGTCTGTCAATAGCATAACTCGAGAAAGCTTAGATGGATCTTGATATTTGGTAGGTGGGTAGGTCTTGATGAGACCTAGAAATGATTAGATTTTGGACCCCCTAACGGCTTGTTATGGTACTGCAGCTAAACTTCCGGTTTTGATATCTCATGATCTAGACATGCTGGGGTGACGAAATTTGAATGGTAGGTAGCTCTCATGCTGGGGAAAAACTGATATGACCCCTAGCGGCTTCCCCAGGAACTGCAGGGCTATCTGTTTGAAAATATTCAAAAGAGGATAACTCAAGAACCGGTGGACGGATCGTCATGATTTCTGGTATGTAGGTAGCTCAAGTGACGCTTGACATAATTATGTGACGATTATGCAAATCTGGATCTAATTTGCATAATTAATGGGGAAATTTTATAAATCAGCTGCATTACATTATAGGACTATTCAAGCTTGTGACATATGTAATTGAGAATGAGAGAAACACAGGCAGATATTGATTATGTAAATTAACACCTAATTTGCATAATTAATGAGAAAATGTTATAATTCCATAATGCTAACTGCCTGGAATTTCATACTTGGGGTATTTGAAAGTTAAGTGAAGGTGAATATCATTAAACATAACTTATTCAAATAAGGACCTCATTTGCATAATTTATGAGGAAATGATTGAATGGCTTTCTTTGTTAAGATAAGGCTGTCTTTTGATGGAGAATATGATCAACTATATAATACAATATTATAATACAATATTATAATATAAATATAATACAAATGAGGATCCTTTTTCCATAATCAGAAGGAATCATCTTTGTCAGTCATAAAGATTAACATCATTTGGCGAAGGTATGAGATAGTGGGACTCGTGAGGGACTAGTGGGGCTTGTCCGTGTGTAACATCAATACTCTTTTTATAATGTATCCTTTACTCTACCTTCTCGTCTTCCTTCTTTTTCTTCCAACTCGACTCTTCAGACCCGGAATCCTCTGACCCGGACTCCTCGTCTTCCTCCATTGTCTCCTGTTCTCTTCCGTCCATGGCTGGTCTGACCCTACAGATAGATACACACCACCTGCCTAGTGACACCTGTCGTAACTAAGACTAGATGGATCTAATGCTTTCCTGTAGCGCAAACACAGGACCACAAATATATCATTTCTCTCCCTACACAATATTATGGTAGTGGAACATCATACGGTACAGCGCCCTCAGGACATACCTGATTTACAAATTATTATGGCCTCTAAAGCGTTTCCGAACACTGTAGATCAAACTGTGCCAACAAAGGAGCGATAATTTCAAAACCATACAGACATAGCGTCAATACTTTCTAATTCATTCAACATGAACAGTTTATCTGTTTGCTAAAGGGCTGTGGTAAAAGTTTCTTTAGTTTGTGTACTTTAGGCGCTGCTACATCTGGCAGGTGCGCCGTTATACACCTGTTACTTCCGGGTTTACCTGAACTTTTCCAGAAGTGTCTTGGGAGAGTCTGACGACCTTTTCCCAGTCTTTAAGGTCTCTGCAAGGCTCTTAGTCTCTCCAGGAACCAAAGGCTGTTAGCTCTGACGTCACAAGACGTACAGGTGAGTTCTCACGGCGTCTTAAATACAGAGCTGGTCCGTTACGTCCGCAGGTGAGAAGGTCAAATAAGCTTCGGTAGGTCTCCCATGATTCGTAGCGCACGCGATGACGCACTCCGTAGTAACGGGGTGAATGACCTCAGGACGATTTGTCGGTATACTGGCTGTGGTTAGTGTGGGACGTGTATATCTTAGATCATTGTTAACCTTATATATCGTGTATATCTTAGATGAATGGTAACCTTATATATCGTGTATATCTTAGATGAATGTTAACCTTACGTAATACATACGCTCAGAACCCACACATTAAACACGTCCCAACATTTCAATTGTTTATCTCTATGTATTGATCTGCTTTTAAGCCAGGAAGTACTCAAACAAGGTTTTTACATTATTTTTCTAAGCTTCGTACAATTTCCATCTTATTATCTCAGTCTAGTTTAACAGTTGTATCAAGCATATTACATTATTTCACAAAAAAAAGGATAGAATACTTTATCTAGGGAATTATTGAGATAGAAGGTCACTATATCATTAATACACTAGATAGAGAAAATTAAATCTTTCGTGAGTTAATGGGATAGAAGGTATGAATTGTCTATGTAGTGAAACTACTTTCAAAATGAATTATTCGCAGTAAAAGGAGTTATCACCAGTTTTTCCACTTATCACGGGTTTTCAAATTGAATTTCCAATCTCAATTAAATGAATGTGATAAATAATCAAGTCTAATTGACAGAATTCTGTTCAATTCGTGCACGTTATGGAGAGCAGAAACGTATGGTGATACCTTGTGAAGAAAACGTTTTGTGCACAGAAAACGTTTCTAGTGACATTTCTAATACCCCGATACTATGTTTAGAAGCGTATAATTATATTTATACCGTATTTTTATTGGATCGCGATGTTTTACATTGTATCATACCAGGTATCAGAAGCATTAAATTCAAATCAAGTACAATTCGTACCTTGTCTAGCCGCTACTTGGCATGAAAACACCAGACCTAGTTGCTAGAACAAAGTTGAATCCCACCAACCTAGACTTTTATTACAACAGCTTGATCGGGAAAACCTGAATAGTGAGTTGCAACCAAACATTGTGGGATGTATGCAGTCAGTTTATTACCTCTATACTGTTTCACATGCAAACGTCCATGTTTATGATATACACGTGAGACTGTCTTTCATTCTCTCCTTATGATCTGCTATACGTAAAAAAGGCTGTTTTGAGTAACAATCCACAATAGGATGACTGGGGTAATGCCTTTTCCACTCCATGTACGAACATGTGTACATACATGTTGGTAGACGTCATTAGAAGAAAATTTAAACGGTAATTTCCAACACAAGACATTCTACTTACCCAAATGTTTCACTGTACTACTCCAGTCTTTGCACGAGGTATTAAAGAGGCCATGTACATCCAACCATTACAACCCTCCTTCAACAAAGACGGGGGGCGGTACAGACTTTCTGCAAGTCAAGATCCACTGCTCACCAAGTCACGTGTGTCATCTGTATAACGTGCGTGACGTCACAGAAGTGGTGGATTGTTCATTCCTTGACAAAGGCTGGAGTTGTACAGTCAAACCTTTTGGTCCAATTTCTTGTGTTGGAAATTACAGTTTAAATTTCCTCATAATGTGTATAAACATGTTTGTATCAACCGTGGACGTCATGTCAGGTTCCAGTTACTCCTTTGCCTCATGTTTGGCGACATTCGTGTACACCGCAAAATAGTTACCCATTCAATCCATAACAGAAGCATGAGAGAGAATATAATCAGGTTTATCATGATTTGTAAACAAATGAATTTGACTTGACGTGTCTTCAAATAGCAATAACAGCATTAGGGACTACCCACAAGTCATGAATATAGCGTCCTCAAGAATTCACTATACACTTTTAAGGTCTGTCCATAAATCAGTGATGAAGATACCTTGAGAATGACCTGAGACCTTACCTGTATCTAAGATGGAGGTAGGACATTGACGTTTAAATAGCACCAGTTAAAGAGATTACCACTAAGTACTCCAGATTTTTTTAAATCATTGTTTTACCACTATAAGATGGGTGAATAATACAAATCCGTGTACTGACGTCTATCGTACACATGTCACAGGACAACGATTAGGAATTATAGTTTGATAAATAATGAAAAGTAAAGACAGATTTCCGTAATCTAACTACTAGTAACTCTTTTGAAATTAAGGTACATGTTGTCTACGCAACTAAGGCTCATTTTCTTCTTGCTACAGCCAAAATATAGCCTGAGTCATTACTATTTCGCTGTACTTTTTTACCTTGTTATAATTTTTAGAATTAGGGATGAAATGAGTACATACTTAACCTCATTACATATTAATAATAGGGTATTCTACGACATTCTTTTAAACTTATGCCCGTGTGCTACCCCATACTTGGGAGGTTCTGTTTCATGGTAGTAGAACAGGGGCATGGGGCAGCGCACGGTATTGCCCAAATGTCTACCCTGTAAATATAACATCATGTCGTTTTTACATGTAGCACCACAAGTGACAATAAGGATGCACGGTGAATATCAGAGTACCTACTGGTCCATACATTCTGCGATCACCACTATCTAGTTCCTATTATAGTAAAGAATGTCACACACATGTATGGATTATTACAAACAAGCAGCAAGATCTGGTAAACAAAGCAGCTTGCCATAACAACTCTATTGTGTAAACTGGGATCTAAGCTCTTGTTGGAAAAGCTTACTTCCATGACAGAAAATATCATAGTTTAAATACAAATATTCCAAATCTTATCAACAAACTTAGTATCTCAGTATAATACTTAAGAAGTTGTTTTACCCTTGCCAGTTCCTATCATAACATGACCAATTTGTACAATCTGTGAACTCTTGTACAACTGAGCCTAATTCTTACTACTTCATGTGTCCAGTTGTAGCTATATTAATGTTGATCCAACCCATGAAGTTCTGATACCCTTCTTACTTCAAGGTAATCACTGCTGCACACGTGTTGACAAACACAGCCATTGGTTACATGTGAACAACTATCCCCCCCACATACAAACTCTGCACCTGCCGATTCTCATTTCTATGTCATTGAGTTGTAAGCCGACTTTGGGCATCTCTGTAACGTAGCCACTGGTAGCTTCGTAGGCGGCGGGGTTCTGTTCGGGGGTGTAGAAGTCAGGTAAGGACGCCAGCCAGAAGCTGAACTTGTTGGCGAAGAAATGGCAGGTTCCCTGGGCTCCGTGGCACTCAACAAACGGCGCTGGGCGGAACTTCTCCAGACAACTGCCGGGGCTGTGCAGGGCCTGGCCCGAACCCTCACCTGCCGCCGTGTGCTGGGAGAGGGAACACGGAAGGATGTGTTATTCCGCAAATTCCGTTTATTCTTACTTGAACACATCCATATATAATGGTGACCAGCCCTTCCAACTCTGTCCTGCCACTTGCTACATAATGCAACCTAACACCACAGGCTCAGCTACAGCACCAGTTACCACGTTGAGATTGAATATCAAAGTTCTTTTTGCAAAATCACCTACAAGAACATCATCTTCATCAGGGCTATAATGAGTGGGTCGCTGAAGCTAGGTATTACTGGTTTACTTGATTCCAGCTATAGCTATATCAATATGGGTCCAACCCATGAAGTTCTGATACCCTTCTTACTACTACAGGTGTTGACAAATACAGCCATTTGATAGGTTTCATATGAACATGGATATGAACGTTGGTGACATACCATGAGGAAACTGTAGCCTGTCCAGACGTTCATCCAGCCCATGGGACAGTCAGGGATGGTCGGAGCCTGGCTGTGCACAGCCATGACCACAGATTTGGTTTCACACACCACACACCGGCTGATGATATCCAACATCCTAACGGAACAACATATGTTTCAATCAACAGAATGCGACAAATAATGCGGCAATATTCTGATTTACATTTCATAATAATGTTTACCTTCAAATTGTTCAATGTGTTTAAAGAAATTGATGACTCTCGGTGGCCAATGTGCAGATGTTGTCACATCGACGCACCAAATCCGTAAGGTGTTTTTGGCACCTAGACAGACAGATTAGCCTAAGAGGCTCGGTGGGCGTCACTCCACCGTATAGGTGGGGAAGTCGTGTTAAGTGCCTTTCCCAAGGGAACAACGTCGGGCTACGGTGAGTATCGAAGCCGGGACCTCTCGGTTCCGAGTCCAACGCTCTAACCGTTTCGCCACCGACGCCATGTGTTTTAAAACACAGTCATAACGGTGACCAGCCCCTACAACTGTCCTACCAGTTGCTACATAATGTAATCCAACACCACAGGATCTACTACAGCACAAATATCATTTGCTTTACCTTCTTCCTTTCAAGGGTTTGTCTGGAAGATCTCGTTGGGTGGCGACAGTGGAGAGCCAATAGGATTTGTCGTCTCTACTGGCAAAGTTGCACATGAAGTTGATGTCACAGAAGAGGAATGGCATTGGACTGAACTTGGGAAGACATGATCCTGACATACCTGGGGGTGCACAAAATATGAATTTGAGTTGGGCAAGAAAGAGGCATTAAAATGCAACTAAATGAGTATGTCATCACAATTAATCAATCCAAACATTAAACTGATCATACAGTCATTTGTATGGAGGTAACAATGGAGGTTTTTCACACAAAGACACACCAAAAACAATATCTCTATTTTCATGGAGGTAACAATGAAGGTTTTTCACACATAAAACAGTGCACCCACCTAAATCCTGTCCATGTGCTCTTTCATTGCCCTCCATGTGTAACAAACTATATCCTTCCCACATCTTCTTGGTACCAAATGGACACTCTGGTACCTGAATGGTCTGGCTGTGACGAGTTATGAGGTACATGTTTGTACCAGCTTCTCCAGGGTAACCTGTTGAAATTTAAATATCACGTCTGATTCAGTGAAATGGTACTAAATATTATCATCATTTTCCAGACTCTTTACAGAGATGGGGCACATTTGTCCTTTCCATGTAGACTTGTTTCAGGTTTTTTTTTTTACTGAGGTAGTAGCAGTCTAATTCATTTATGTGAAAGTTTACATACATGTGCAACACTGCAGTACGCATTGAAACAGATAGAATGTGCTTCTGCTGATTGGGGATAGTTACAGACATTCCTTTTGCCAAAGGGGGTCATAAATTAATTTAGAAAGCACATTCGTGAAAAGTGAGGTGGTATGGACTTATGTGCCAATACTTGGTTACACCGTTTTGTTTAAGTGCATGTGATAAACTTACCCATGTCTCCTTTAACACCTGGAAACCCGGGAGCACCTGGCAGAGAAGAGAAAAAAGACAGATAAGTAAAATTTGAGAAGCAATGCATAATGTTTACCTCCACTAGCCCAACAAAGTACTACTCTGTTTATTCTTACTTAAACACATTCATATATAAAGGTGACCAGCCCCTCCAACTCCGTCCTGCTACTTGCTACATAATGTAATCCAACACCACCGGGTGTCTGCTACAGCACCAGTTACCATGTTGACAGCCGTTTGCTCCAGGGCACCTTACGTATTTGTTTGTAGCGGAAGAAGAGCAAGAAGGAGAAATGGAGCGAAACAATTATGTTTCCTTCTGCAAATTCAAAGGTAAACATAATGAATATTGTGCATATGGTTAAACATTGGATTCTAATATGGTGCACCAAACGGCCGAATACATGTAATACAATTCTGTAACATACATGCATACATACATACATACATACATACATATACATACATACAAGCAAACATATCCCTATACATACCTGGAAGGCCTGCCTTGCCCGGAGGTCCTGGAAGCCCATATCCCTGGTCTCCTTTCTGACCTACAGGATAGTTGTTCAACACATACATGTTGGTATTTTGAACTGAAGCACAAAGATATTGTGGACAAATATGTGGGCAGATATAGAACAGTACATTGGCATGGGTCTGTGTACAAGGCATGATGAACCGTAGCTTAGTGGTATAAAATGATACATAAACAAGATCTAGTCTTAAATCTTTATAATTCTGCATGTTGTTGTTTTTCAATAGACTCTCTTACTTTCAAACAAAAAAAATAGATGAAAAATAGATTTCTGCAGCAATAGAATTAAGCAGGTTGCAACAGGAAAGATCTGTGTTATGAACACTTATGTATATACTGGGCAGCAAATCTGGATTTTCAAAGTCAATTTTCTGATCATTCTTTTATGTAGTAAGTTGAATCAATCATATTCCATAATATGATGACGTCTATGAGGCAAAATGCGCTGATGTTGCTGACGGAAAACTGTTGCTTATTTTGTATCGTAAGCTGGTTCTAGGTATTATGTGGTGTCCAAAAAAATTAAGGAAGACATGCCTGGCGTGCTTGTCTCGGTGCCGTTTCAAATGCTTCAGGTGTGAAATTATGTACTATCAGACAGATTTCCACATCCATTTATATTTTTGTTTTGCCGCCCCGACATTGCATTAGACGCCTTTAAGTTAGCTCTTGAGATGATGAAAGGTGAATCACAACGTTCAGTCCTCAGGACTCACACAGCCCTTTCTAGTAGTGTGCACGTCGGGCGAGCAACATTGGCTAGGATTTTAGCTCTAAGAGGTCCAGAAGCAAAGTTTCTATCCATTGATCCGCAAAACATCTACAGTTGGCGCACCCTTTGTTATGGGTTCACCACACCACGAAGAACCCATATTGCTTTTTCTGATGTTTCTTCTCCTCCTTCTCCTTCTCCTCCTTCTTCTCCTGCCATTTTTTAAATGGATTCAGCTTCTTCATTTTAGGGCCTAAGGTCCTGAAATTTGGTATGGAGGTACAGTGGGCAAATACCCCTAGGCGTTTTTTAAATTTTTGTGATACAGGCTTTTAGAATGATTTTATTTGAGTTTTTTGGCTGTGTTATAGCAAATGTATTACTGTGTTAGTGTGCCGTGTTTACCACGTCTGGGCATGAATCATCACAATGGAATGCAGGGCATCAACCAATAGGCATGCAGCTTTCCTCTATACTTCTTGCTGATTGGCTGTTGGGATTTAACTCGATTAACACCTGCACAGAGCATTTCCACCTGCACAGAGCATTTCTTGCTGATTGGCTGTTGGGATTTAACTTGATTAACACCTGCACAGAGCATTTCCATACTGACAGTATGTCTTTATTCAAGTGTTTTGGTAGGTATTTCAAGCTTTTCTGCTCCAGCATTGGAATGCGGGGCATGAACGTTTTTTTATTTATTTTGAAAATCAACAGTTTGCATTATGCAATTAAAAATCCTAACCAATAAAGTAGGGAATAGCTATCCAACTGTTGTTTTAGTTGTATGTTACTTCATTACCTTCGCCAAGAAGGTTATGTTTTCAGGGGCGTTCGTGTATGTGTGTGTGTGTGTCTGTCTGTCTGTCAACACGATAACTTAAGAAGGCCTTGATGGATTGTCTTGATACTTGGTAGGTGGGTAGGTCTTGATGAGACCTCAAAATGATTAGATTTTGGACCCCCTAACGGCTTGTTATGGTACTGCAGCTGAACTTCCGGTTTTGATACTAGTATCTCATGATCTAGACATGCTACGGTGATGAAATTTAGATGGTAGGTAGCTCTTGTGCTGGGAAAGAAGTGACGTGAGTTAAGGCCCCCTAGCGGCTTGCTCTGGAACTGCAGGGATAAATTCTTGAAAATATTCAAAAGGGGATAACTCAAGAACCGGTTGACGGATCGTCGTGATTTTTGGTATGTAGGTAGCTTACGTGATGCTTAATATAATTATGTGTCAATTATGCAAATATTGATGTAATTTGCATAATTTATGGAAAAATTCTATAAATCAGCTGCATTCAATAATAGGACAATTAAAGCTTGTGACATTGGTAATTGACAACGAGAGAAACACAGGAAGATATTGATTATGTTAATAATGACTTAATTTGCATAATTAATGAGAAAATTTTATAATTATGTAATGATAACTGCCTGGAATTTCATACTTGTGGTATTTGAAAGTTAAATTGAGGTACACATCATTAAACATAATTTATTCAAATCAGGACCTCATTTGCATAATTTATTAGGAAATGCTAGAATGCATTGTTTGTTAATATATGACTGTTTTTTGGTTGAGATTATTATAAAATGATATAATTCATGAAAATTAGGTTCCTATTTCTTAAATCAGGGGGAATAATCTAATCTATAATTTGTCAGTCATAAAGATTAACATCATTTGGCGAAGGTATGAGATCGGGGAACTCTAGTATTATAGTTATATCAATGTAAATCATTGTTTTCCCTTGTGTTTCTCATTCTTTCCCTGCCATGTCGTAAAATGTGGTGAACCCATCGCTGTATTTGCTCCAAAGCAAATATTGGCCTTTCTAGTTGTTAGATCTGTTTTATATTATAACTACTGCTATAATTTTTTTTACTGTTTCTAGTATTATTTATACCTATGTTATCGTAGTTATTACAGTTGTTTTATTATTTAATTTTTAGAATATTGTTAGTGATTATTTGTATTGGTTACTACTTGTATTTTAGATTTATGTATATTTTTATCTGGACAGGGGGCATGGAAAAGCCTCTACCTGTTCCCCCTGCCCTGTCCGTGCGACAAAGTTCAAATAAATATATAAACCACTAGACCATGTATGCTACACTATAGAGAGGGGCCTCTATCTGTCACATATTATACGAGCCAAGACCAGAAAAAATGACTTGACTTATACAGCACAATGGAAGAGATCCCACCCCGCTATGGTAAGTGTACCTGGCAGTCCTGACGGCCCCTGTAGGCCGGGCGGACCTGGCAGACCGATGTCTCCCTTCCTGCCAAACCCTGGTGCTCCAGCTGGACCTGAGCATAACAGCAACTCACGTTACATATTACATCTTACATGTACACATTACACCATACACATCACATTACACCTCACTTTACACCTCACATTACACCTCATATGACACATACATTACACCTTACATTACATACACATTACACCTCACGTTACACCTAAAATTCCACATTTGTTTGTTTGTTTAGGATCTCCCTTGGTGTGAATTTTCACACTTTTCTTCCTGTAGTCCGTAGGGAATCATCGGATTGCATCTTACATTTACATAGTAGACCACACACCTCACATTACACGTCACATTACCTATTACGTCTTACATATACACATTACACCTCACGTTACACATTACACCTCACATTGCACTTTACACCTCACATTGCACTTTACACCTCACATTACACTTTACACCTCACAACACACTTTACACCTCACCTTACACTTTACACCTCACATTACACTTTACACCTCACATTACACTTTACACCTCACATTACACAATATACCTCACACCTCATCACACACCACATTACACATCACATTGCACTTTACATCTTTTTTATTTTATTTTTATTTATTTATTACAACTTTATTACAACAAATGTGTAAATGGATAGAGTAACAGGATCATTTTTAAAAACCCCACCAAAATAAACTGATAAGGATTACATAAATAATAATCAAAATAAACAATAACAAAAAAGTCATGACAACCCTTGATACAAGGATGATGACAAAGAATTAACAAATCATATAATGAACGTTGAAGTAAATAGAACGAAAAGCCAACGATGAATAATAGATCATTCGATAAGTAATACATAACAGGTCCAGCAACAGTACATATACATTGTACACATTACAACTCACATTACACATTAGATCTTACATAAATACACATCTTACATAAACACACATATTATAAAAGTTGTTGCTAACCTGCGGGACCGGGGAGGCCTGCGTGTCCCTTGGCCCCCGGGAAGCCTGGCCGCCCCTGTTCGCCTGGCAACCCGGGCTGACCCGGCTGACCTGCAGGGCAATAACATCTGTTACAGCATCTCAGCAGTCGGTTACGTAACTACACCTGGTAAAACCTCATCACTAGGTTTCCAGTACGAAATATTTGCCAGTACTACGTTTCCAAAGCCAAGCTTTCCTCAAAACAGGTGGTGGTGGGGGGGGGGGCTTGAAGAGTAGAAAGAGTAGAAACTGGCTAAATTGAGATATAACATGCCATGTAAATCGGTCCACTAGATAGTAGTTTACAAACTGTACTCGCTAGTGGGCCAACTCCCTGGGCATGTTATCTCTCTATTTGGCCAATTTCTACTCTTTCTACTCTTCAAGCCCCCACCACCACCACCACCACCGAGAAGCATGACTTTTCAGTTTGCTAGTCCCCATTAACAGGAACATGATCGTAGAAGGTTCTAAATCAGTCTACAATGTATACATAGACGCTGGGCCTTACCTGGGATGCCTATCCCCTTGTCACCTTTGAGTCCTGCAAGCCAAGAAAACATAGAATCAATCATCGTTGTACATTTTGCACAATTATGGTACAAATTCTGAATAAATTATATTCAAGATACTATCATATTATGAAAGATGTAATAATAATAATAATTGTACGGCTCTTAGTGGCAAATGTTCAGATCTTGTCACATTGGCGACACCAAATCCGTCTGTGTCCTCATCAGTTATTGGACACAGTATCGTGATCAACGATTAGCCGGAAGGGCCGATGGGGATCACATGTAATAGACCATTGGAAGTATGATATAATTCAAATGTTTTGAAAGCAAATAACTGTTAAGGTAGCGTCTTAGAGACCACATATATCCGTCCCCGTGAAATATGTATCTATCAAACAAATCTTATGTGCAAAAACAGCTAGTGATCTTTGAAACACACGGCAGATAAACGTAATTCATACAATTATTACACACAACTTTATTATATATTGGAAAAATGGGTTCACATAATAATATGGGAGTAATGAACCAGTTAAGGTTATTGTTGACAGTGTGGTCACCTGGCTGTCCTGGGTCTCCAGGCGGCCCTCGGGCTCCTGTCAACCCTGGGGACCCGTTTAGACCTCGGTCTCCTTTCACGCCTACAGTTAAATAAACAAGCAAATACACAAATAAGCAATGGATGCATTTTTGCACACTGTGATAAGCAAGTCCGGATGTCTGTTCATTTTTTTGACGTTAAATATTATTAGAAAAGCTTAAAAATATTTTAACATGAATAATGACAATTTGCAGCATTTCCAAAATTCATATTTTTTATATCATCATGAAAGTTCATCTGTGTTGGTAGTAATCATGGTTAAGTGTAGGACTTAATTTCAACACAAGTCCAGAGAGATCAAATTTTCAACGACCACTGTCGAATTCATCAGGATAATTAATGACCATTCACTTTCGAACGTAATCTCGCGAGAGTTACGGTTACAGACACGTGATGTTATTCAAGCGAGACTTAACGGGTGCGTGACGTCAGCAATCGATTAAACATGCCAAGTAGTTTATATCGTCCACCGTCTCTATCAAGTGATGGCTGGAGTGCCCCGATATATATGAGGCCCTTTATTTGTTGAAAATTTGATTTCTCTGTACTCGTTGTGTTGGAATAACGTTCATCATTTTACTACCATATTTTTACCATTTTTTAATAATTGAAAACCTCCACTTACCTGGGAAACCGTCCCGACCTGCTTCACCAGGTGGACCTTTAAACACAAAAACACGTGACTTGAGAATCACAACCAATCACTGTAACAAACACTTACCTACCTAAAACGTCTGACGTATGTTTGATTTAATTTTAAAAAAAATAGTCATTGTTAACAAACTTCAGTGATGACTAGATGATGCAACATTACACTAATTATGACTTATAACTGTTATATTCTCAGTTATAAGTAACAACCTTCATTTGGCCAATCAGAGTTCCAGCACGTTTTGATAAGTTTATCTAGTATACTACAATGTACTTCTCATGCCATTGTCTTTGAATTTCAATACCAAAGAAAACATTTGTGCTCCACCCACCTCTTAATCCAGGCAGACCAGGAGGGCCCTGCTGACCTGCAGTGAAGGAGAAACATGTTAAATAATAAAGTCAAATAAATAACGTTATGTTAGAATTCCAATCTCTCCTCAATCTAACAAAACTCACATGAAGTAAAGTGCTAGACTTTTTAAATTTAACTTCATGCCACAGGTACCGGAGGGAAAAATATTGTTTTTCCCTGATGATGACAAATGGCAAATTTGTATGAAAGCCTTTAAGAATCTTTTATATACATATAGATAATCCAATCTATATGGAGCGCACAACGTAATAAAGATCTAGCAAAGATGTTGGAAGCGCATGGCGTAGTAAACATCAATACGATATTGGGACACAATGGAAAATGCAAGGAAAATTTGAGTTTTAGAAGCGTTTTGTTGCGGTGATGAATGGATTACAACGACAAAACATTTAACTTGGCAATGGGTGGATACAGAGGAGGTAGGGGTGTATCCCAGAATACAATGCGGTCACAGGGAAGGTCAAAGGTCACAGGGAATTCTGGGATACGCCTTCTACATCCTCTGCTGGGATAGATATAAGAGTTGACTGACCTGGCAGCCCTCCTTGCCCGGGCTCTCCCCGGTCTCCCTTGACAGTTATTCCTGACGGTCCAGGAGCGCCCGGCAGCCCCGAGTCACCTTTATCACCGCGAGGTCCCAGTGGGCCGGGTGGACCGGGTCTGCCTTCAACTGTGCAGCAAATACATGGTTAACAGTGAAGACCATTATTGTACATTTTCGCCGCACTGGGCTATACAGGTCAGTAGTAATATTAGAAATATATAAAGCTGTGTGGTTAGTTAGAGTTTGTTTGTTGAAGGGCCATAAGGAATATGAATTTCTCTGCACTAATCATGTATTTTTATGGGTGAATTCAGACAGAGATGTACACAATTAGATGCATATTACATAAGATAAAAATTGCATGAAAAATGAGATAATCTATAATTCCAGTGTTTTACATGCACATGATGGGACTATTAAATTGATAACGTTACATGATTGTTACAAATGTAATGCATGACAGGTGGGATATTAACAGGTACACATTTTGCAAATAAGGGGCTAATTTGCATAATTAATACGAAAATTACATGGTTTTCTAGTTGTAAATTATGGAACTTTGATACTTGATTCGTGAATCCCTAAGCAGAATTACCCAACCAATCAAACACAATCTTACACTCACTCATTGTTATCAATTTGTAATAATTATACAATAATGATGATTGTTGCAGACTTACTTGACTGTCCCGGTTGACCTGGTAATCCTGGATGACCTGAACACCAAATGCATAAGCAACACTCATATATAAACTGATAACAATAACAATAGGGTAGAAGCATAGACATATTTAAGATATATTGGGATATACTGGCAACATTATTCACTAAAACGCAGCGGTTATTATGTTAGATTCACGCATACCTACTTTGCTTTATGCTAAATGAAAGCCTTACTTAAAATGAGCCAACTATGCTCTACATTCAATTTGAGTTCCGTACGTAAGAACTGCGCATGCATGATATGAAAACGGCCAATTCTCATTGCAACTCAAAGTTGCTGTTACACAAGTGCTTCCAAAAATACTGACAGAAAATCAAATGTACAAGTAACGAAAAGGAATACACATAATGTACACATGTAGATATACTTCGTGTGATGCGAATGTATTCAACATTTAATCCAAATACGCATATCTTTGCAAAGCTATACCTCCATTTGGTCATTTTCAACTGGAGAAATTCTCAACACTCAAAAAATAAGTACAAAACGTTCTGAATGCTTACCTTTGTCACCCTTAGGACCCTGTAATGACAAAAAAATGCAATTAGTTTTCATATCCATAATCAACGTTATCTTTTATAATGTAGGAAAAGATGACCAATGTGTTTGTACATAATTCATACTTACACACAAACCAGGCATACCCATAGGTCCCTGCTCACCAAGCATCCCCTACAAAAGAACAATAAAACATCATCATGTGGCTTGACGAACCTTTACATTGTTTGGAAACTGTCAAGTCCATTGTAATTTTATTTATTATGTCTCGTCTTTACTACCAGTACTGCAATACTGCCATGTCCTTTGTTCTATATGATAGCACAAATCACGTCAGCAGAACTTACTGTGCCTGTAAGAATATATTATGCATAGCACTTCGGCGGAACGTCACATTATAGCTTGTTTATGGTTGTATTTGCGTATTTAAGGATGAGATCCCGTCTAAAGCTTTCAAATGTTGTATCGTCTGCAACAGACAAAATTCTGATGCAACGTTGACGAATAACCAACTATCCAACGAAAAACATATTAAAAATCCGGGTTTCGCGCAGGCGTTTTATGCTATATTATGACACCATGTCAACATTATGGCTTGTTTCAGCAGTCAAAGGTCAATTTGAAAGTTCCTCTGCACCACCAATCGTTATCGGGCGGCGCCAAACTTTCTTCAGGAATTTCGAAACAACTATAACGTGAGTAACTACCACATGTGCAGCCATATATACTTTTGGCAATCATAACACTAATGACAGAGAAGGTAGAATACTTATCCCACAGTTCCCCGTGACCTTTGACCCCCAGTTTGAATGTTTCATGAAAATACAGACGGGGGCGACACAGGTCCGATTGTGTTGACATGCGTTCAACTGATCATGGAACTTCCGGTCAACCGTATATATGTTTGGTAGACAGGAAACCGCAATGTATTGTGGGATATGCCTTCTACATCCTCTGAGTAATAGGAAACTGAGAATCAAGTTGATCTTTTTTTTCAGCTTAAACATTGTAGAATTAAAATCTTGTGAAAGAAAATGAGAAATTCATTTGTGTGCGGCCTACCGGTTCTCCTGGTATCCCGGGTAAACCCTGCATTCCCTGTGATAAACAAATACCCAGGTTTAATGTACAAAACAAGAAATCAAAGTTTTTTAAACAGAGTTCTGAAGACATGAATTCCCCAAGTTTGCAATTCTGTTCGTATTGACGTTCTATGACGTTGTATTTAGCACCTCAATAACCCGTTGTTCAAATAGAAAAATGTAGGTGAACGAAACTAGCGTTAGCAGGAAAAAAAGGATTTCGAGCCCTGTCACACCTGTGCTATATCAAATAGACATCATTAACAAATTTCCAAAACTTAAAGCTTTTTTATCTTCTATATTGAATATGGTGACTGTACACGTATGACAGAAATATGAAATACACCACAATGTAGCACAAATAGAACAAACCAGCCTGTGCCTGTGAAATAAAATACATTGCTGCTGTTTGTGCACATTTACTAATGAGTTTAAACCTTTTTTCTTTGAAATTGAAAAATAAGAAAATATATATTGCCTTTCAAATGCAAATGCAGGCCTTGCCTGCTCC
Source organism: Branchiostoma belcheri (assembly GCF_001625305.1). Taxonomy (NCBI): domain Eukaryota; kingdom Metazoa; phylum Chordata; class Leptocardii; order Amphioxiformes; family Branchiostomatidae; genus Branchiostoma; species Branchiostoma belcheri. The sequence goes on along the minus strand of NW_017802602.1, from coordinate 4,766,079 downwards.
GTCAATAGACTAAATGACCGAAAGTTGCCTTAAAACCAATTCCCTATGGACTGCATTTTTAAAATTCTTTCAAAGCGATCTTAGTACTGCCCCTGAGGCGTAGCCAAAAACATAAGAATTCTTACCCGTAATCCTTTCTCCCCGCCCTTGCCGGGTAAGCCTTGGTCGCCCTTGAAGCCTTTATCCCCCGGCCGACCAGCCGGGCCTTCAGGCCCACTTGGCCCTGGAGGACCCTACATGTGACACGGGAAAAGTATAGGTAAAAATGTTGCAATTGGCACATTGGCGCACCAAATCCGTAGTGTGTTTTTGGCCCCTTTTTTGACAGATTTTCCTAGAAGGCTGGGTGGGTGACACTCCATCGTACAGGGAGGGATGTCGTGTAAGTGCCTTTCCCAAGGCCACAACGTCGTGGCATGGTGAATATCGAACCCGGGACCTAATGGTTCCGATTCCAACGCTCTAGTCCTTGCGCCACCGACGCACCGAAGTATAGGCGACCAGACACAAAATACTGCGCTTTTGATGGATTTTGTTAAATTGTTCTTTTTTCATTTTCCATAGACCACAATATAAACATTGATAAGTAAATAAATATGCAACATCTAATATCCAAATGTCAAACATTACCATACCAACAATTTGACAGTATAATTTGTAACCATGAGAGGTTACGCATGACTCTCATGTGAATGTCAGTCATTGTCAACGTGTTGAAAATGAATTTCATTTTCCAATGACCTGTCCAACCTATACTGCAGATAGACGACAATTAATGAATGTGGTCACGTGTAAGACTAGCAAACCAAAGACAAACAGAGACATTTTCAATCTACTCATGCCATTCCCCGACCCAATATCTACGTCCTTAGACCAGTACATACGTAGTTCTTTGTTTGATTAAAGGGCGATATATGAAACTACCTGTGTCGGAGAGAATTTGTAAATATTGCTCCTCAAATGCAGTGGAAGACGAAATTCATTTCATCTCTGACTGTCCATTTTATGACGACATCAGAAATCAATTATTTACCACCGTGTCCAAAATGCTGCCTTACTTCCCCACCATTCCCTACCACAAAAAAAGCAATTTTACTACTAAAATCAAAGAAGTGGGTAAATTCGTCTTCCATTGCCTAGTCAAACCCAGTAAAACTAGTGTCATGTCATGTTGTAGCATAGTATAATGTTAGAAGTAGTTATAGTCTCACATTTCACTGTATTTTCTTTCTATGTTGTTTGTAACTGCAATTAGCCCTCGGGCAAGTATTTGCAATAAACTTTCGTTATATTTATAAAGAGAGAATGAATTATGACAGACAGAAATGTTATAACATCATACATCATATCAATACGCCGTCTACACCCATATTCCTGCATTCATAGTTCTCTAGAGTAGACTAGTATTCTTTTATTGATTACATTGTCGTTGTTGCCGCACCCTGTATATATATACAACTGTCAAGCAATAAAGTCCATACATTCAAAATGACAAGAAAACATTACAAGTAAGTATTATATACTCACTGTAGGGCCTTGTGGTCCTCTTAATCCCTGTGGAGATAATAACAATGATAGAATATCAACTACAGACCTCAGTGTTTGAGGGTAAAGCTAATTATGATGATACTAATGACCTCGGAGGTCCTATATTATAAACTTTATTGACACAACAAAAGCACAGCCACTTTCATAAGGTCTATAATTAGACATACAGACACGTGGGTACAAAAGAATTAACATAACGTACAAGACTTGGAATGTGAATCAATTTTTACTACTTTCTAAACATTGAAGACTTTCTTCGATATATTTACCTATTTGTCACAGTAAGGGTTCTTACCTTCTAAAATGAAGTTAAATTTACCTATAACATGAAATGTATCACGTTCTGTTGCCATTATGGATTGTCCACTAAATGATGATAAACGCACAAAGCTGGTCAACCTTTATGTTCGCTTGATCAACAGAATAAAATGCCGTTCATCTCTATAGTCCTGACCTGGTGTCCCTTCATGCCCTGATCCCCCGGCAGTCCCGGCATCCCCATGTCTCCTTTTGGTCCCTGGATTCCCTCCGGACCTCCAGGTCCGGGCAGGCCTCTGGGTCCTGGGCCTCCCTGGAAAGGAACAACGAAGTGCACAAGATATGTACACACTAATAACCTGAGTAATCAGCCCGGGTACGTTATATGAACGAAAAATTTAACCATCCATATCAATAATATACAGAAAGTGAGCTCATGATATTTTTTTTAACTGTTCTGTGTTTTGTTGTCTTTGATATTTCTTTTTCTTTCTTTCTTTCTTTCTTTCTTTCTTTCTTTCTTTCTTTCTTTCTTTTCTAATTATCCAAATTGCAACCGCAATACACGCGGATCACTAGCCAGCAAATTTAACTGATGCTGTGCTCCACAAAACACTACACAGAACAATGCGTCTTTTATATCGTACTTTTCGTTCCCAAAAGCTGGCTGACCGGCCACTTGTGGGAATTGTGGTCTCAGCATAAGAAGACTTTATTTCAAGCTAAAGAAGATTGTGGGACCTACCCGTGGTCCTCTGGGCGCTGGACACATACAGCCACAGCCACATCCGGCTCCTCCCTGACCTGCTCCAGAACACTAAACACACAACAACAACAAAAACATCAAATAGACAAAGTCTGGCCAACAAAATTTGCCTGTTAGCATAAAATAAACTGAATAAACCACCGAGTGAGTGAAGCGGTTTATTCGGTGGTTATCACACCTGACCATGGATTATCTCACCATATACACAGAGGATAAGGCGGGGCAATTACACAATTATCATATAGCCTATCCAACTGACACAAGTTATCGTGAGACGTCACCCGGCTATATGATAATGAGAATTTAGCTCAAAGAAATTGACTCACTGGAATTTGCAACAGAATTTCTCTTCATCAGGTTTATGACCCAGGTGCTGTAGACACGTGATTTTTCCACGTGTGACATCAGCACTGAGGTTAAAGTTCGCCCAAGTCAAAATGCAAAAAAATGCAAATTGCAGTCTGCCCACAATCATGAATATCACTCGCCGTGTTAAAGGCATCCATTGCAATTTCAGGGCGGTAAAACTGGATGTTCAAAGTCAATTTTCTGGTCATTCTTTTAATGTAATAGATTGAAAGAAACTATGCCATAGCATAACGATATTTGTGAGGCACAAATGGGATGTTGCATGTTTTGTATCGTTGGGTGGTTTTAGCTATTTATGGGTAGAACACATGAAATAAACAGATGCTTCACATAGCTTGTTTTGGTGCTATTTCGAATGCTTCAAAAGTAACAAATTTGCTAACAACGGCAGTAAATGTCAATATCAGACAGATTTTCTCATCCAGAATATTTTTGCCCTGAAATTACATTGGATGCCCTTAAAAAATACCAGCAGGAAAAAAATTGCTCACTCACGTCAAGATCGGCCTGGCCTCCTCCAAATCCGCCCACATCATAACCATCTCCTTCTGCCCCTGTCAACATAAAATTTATATTTAAAGTTCCTTCCCGCACGAGCACAGAAAGCAGTATGTACCATTTTAAAGTCTTTGGTATAACGACTCGGCCGGGGATCGAACTCACGACCTACCGAATACAAGGCGAGCACTCTACCCGTTTGGTCATTGCACCGGTTACCGTCAACACGAGAAAGAGACTTATTCCAGACCTGAGAACACTGGTAACATGTAAATCAGTGTCTCACGGTATCATGATGAATGCAAGAAGTAGATGTTAGCCTAGACACCAGCGTCTGATAGCCTCGCCATCAGTCTTTTCCAGCCAACGCTTTTTCTTCCTCAGACGTCTCAAACACTTTCACCTGGACATCGAAGACCTCGTCTCTGTTTACACTACATACATCCGCCCGATCACCGAATATGCAACTCCGGTATGGCACCCTGGCCTTACAACGTCACAGTCTGACAGAATTGAGAGGATCCAGCGTCGAGCTGTGCGTATTATCCTGGGACCGGACTACTCCAACTATGCTGAAGCCTGCTCACAGCTCGGTCTATCTACTCTCCACGAGCGGCGTGAGGAACTGACTCTTAAGTTTGCCAGATCCTTGCTAACATCTGGTCACTACCGTCACCTGTTGCCACCTCACAGACAGACTATCACAAGCCGTCAAACTCGTTTTTCTAATAATTTAGAACTCCAGCGCTGTAGAACGGAGAGATATAGAAACAGTGCTGTCCCATATATGACGCGCTTGATTAACTACTAGTCTCATAATTGTTACCTGACTTTGATTTAGTTTATAGATCCTTGTGCTGCTACTATTTGTAATATAGTGATTTTAATATGTGATATTTCCACCTCTATTTTAAATATGATATGTCATAACTTTTATATGAATAATTGGCACGACTATATGTAACGAGTGATTTTAATCGTGATATCTCTACCTGTATTTTAAATATGTTATTATATCACTACCTGTTATATTAATGTTTACCAGTTCAATTCAGTGCGAGTTACTACTTACACTGCGAGACTGTAAATGTTTGTTGTGAAGCAACAATAATAAACCAATCTACTACTACATGTACTTTTCCTGAGGACTTTAGGCTGTGATTCCTCGTTTCAGGTCTAACTTATTGCCGAAAACAACCCGAAGACAACTGAAATCAACAGAATCCAAACCAAAACATCTAACAACACTTCTCCCAAAGCCCAAACAAAGCAGAACCAGCTGGAAACAACCGAAAACAACCTCCAAAACAACAGTAATGAATAGGAGACAAACTAAAATAATCAGTAACTAGAAAGGCTGACATTTGCAAATGTGGCATATTTCACTCCATCTCACTCTCTACCAATCTTTTGCAGAAATGGACCATCCCAAGTTACAGTATAATCTAACTCTGAAATGGTATTTTCTCAATTTGACCCCCTGCAAGACTGGACACCCGTGCAAAATGGAAACTTCCAAGTTACCCCTACCCAATCTCTACTGTGAATACTACCATCATACCAACTTCCAAGTCATTTTAAATTTATGTAATATACATGTTTGCCCTAAAAATGGTGAACAAAATCCTAAAATTAATAATCATAAAGTGGTGTATGGCAAAACTGTAATCTATGAATGAGGTCCTGTGGGCATGTGCCCTAGTCATTTTGCTTTTAATACCAGAGCATACATTTTAATATAAGGGAATACGAAAAAACACACATTTGAAAGCATATCAAATACACACTAAAAGGTATGCCCTGGTATTATATTGAATGAATGAAGACCTTTATCGTACATTTGTGTTCTACAGAACTAAGTACAGGTCGCATGGGTACAGAACATGAACATAAACATATACATTACAAATATATGAACATATAAGAGTGTAAATAAATGTCTAATTTCTATTCTTTTCGGCTTCATCTCGCTTAGTAGTGATTGTATGGATATATGCGGCTGTGAGATTACTTAGAGTAGGTTTATCAAAAGTTAAAAGGAATACAAATTTCTCTTTACTAGTCAAATAACTAAAGTGGGGAAATATACTTAATACATGGCTAAAAAATATGAGTCTATCTCTACTATACAAGGGGCAATCTATGGTGAAATGTATTTCATCTTCTATTCGGCCTAAACTGCAGAATTGACAGGTTCTTTGTTCTAGAGGAGTGCGGTTATGTCTTCCTGATTCGCACTGAAATTTTTCATGACTCTGACTCACGTCTAGCGTGACTGAATGACGCACGTCTAGCGTATGACGAGTTTAGCCCATCAGATCCGTATGAGGTGCGTATGATTTCCGTATGTCGTGTGCAACAATATTTTTTCTACCAGAGTATACCGGTCGGATTCCGTACTCACTCAACCACTGTCTCGGCTACATACAAGCAAGGCACGAAAACGTGATATTTATACAAAATTTCTCGCGTCTGGATATTTAACAAGTACGGAATCTGTACGCTATCTGTGCGCTTGTCATAAGTACAATGCGCTACCCGATCGCAGGATTGTCGATATTCATTCGTGCAAAACCTCATCATTCGCTGTAAGTTCGTTCGGTGTGCCATATGCAAGTACGCTATGTATTCGTCCAATAGAAATGTCAACACGCAATTCATGCGCACCGAGGATATACAAAAGTTCAGATTTACTTGCTTGTGACTGAATTTGTAAATTCAACTTGATAACATTGTGTGCGATATGAAACAGAGATTTCCTTAGATACAACAGTGTGCTAGCAAGGAGGTTGAATTAGCCTCGGTGCTACAGGACAAGGCGTAAATAAAACACATGGAATTGTATCAATCAGTAGGGTTTCAGCGCTAAACTTTGGAATAAGGGAATGATAATATAGATTATGAAACAGGTTTTATTTCCCGAGGGCTAATTGCAGGAACAGAAAAAAAACATTTGGTATAAAAATAGACAATTAGTACACATAGAACTACTGATAACTACTAGGAAACTACTTGTAAAAACTACTGGGTTTGACTTCTTTTTTTAAGACAGAGGAAGACAAAGGATCCCACTTTTTCTGTAATTTGTGGGTTTTTGGATGTTAAGAGGAGAGTAGTATCCTTGAATAATGTTTCATGTATGGATGATATCCTCACTCACTGGTGTCGGCCAGGTCTATGAAGTTTACCGACTCCCTCCATTTTGGTGACCTCAGTACTCTGGAGTCTACTAGGCAAATATGGCGGTCGTGCGAATGCAGACTGTTTTTAGGAGCAGAGGAGTTTAATAGAAATAGGAAGTTTATTGTAAAGTCATGTCCGAGGGCTAATTGCAAGAACATAGAACATGATTAACTCAGTAACAATAAAATAGTACTACTAAATGTACCAATATAATGCTATTTTTAATGTTGTAAAATTAGGTACTGAGCCATTCTGTTTGTTTGTACAGTTAAGTCATGTTCTTTTGAGACTGTCTGACAGCAAAGTATTTTTAGTATGGTTATTGTTGGGTTTGATTTCTTTTCTGTGTGCAGTTGAGTATGAATAGTCACCCAGAATAGCTGACACCACTCCTAAATTTGACCAATTAGGTCAATTTGTTTGTTTTCCCCTAGCCGTAAGAGAAGCCTGGTGTAGACTAACGGAAACCAGGGCGCGTGGCCAAAGCCACAGCCGACCCGGGGGTGCCTCAGGTCCGCCCGTGTGTGTTGCCCAAACGATGGCACCTCAGTTCACATGGCCATGTAACAAGTGCCGACTTATTTAGAGCGGGATTTCTCTGTTACACGCTGACAGACGACCCAGTTCAGCAACAAACATGAACGCACAAACAGAGGCGCTGTTTCATTGCCAATGTCGCAAATCGGCCACAATCATTACAAACTCGTTGCTCCTATGAAACAACGAATTCTGACTAAAACCAAGCCGAGTGAAATTCACTCGAGTCTGATTTTGTGGATTTTGCCAAAGCTTTTGAACCAGAGGTCAGTAGTAGCCTCAGATTCTTTTAGCAGAAAAAGATGTGTACCTATAGAGGCCATGGGGGCATTCAATGATCTTTGGCACAAATGCACAATTGCTGCTTGTGGTAATATACGAGTACATACAATATGAGCTGTATGCAACGTTAACCCAATATACAGTTGAAGAAACGCAGTCATCCCGAAAAAAATCCATTCTACAAGACATCGCTAGCGCTGCTTCAGTAAACTGTACGGACCTTATTTCTATACCCGGTGCTTTTTTTATCCGACACGAGTGCTTTTCGCACGTAAATAACGACATGGCCTTGGTAATTCTTGAAACAGAAATAGCCAACTGCGCGTTTGTATCGATGAAATGAAACTCACGTTCGGTTTGAATCTGAAATTTTCGTGAAGTTTTAGTACTGAAAAAAAAAACGAATGTTCCATCCATGCACCAACATGTAAACCTCGCCATCATCTGGTTCTGATGCTGAGGTAGCAACTGTTTGTCAACTAACTCAGGGTCAGCTATTGGTCAATTTGAACACTGTTTTCAGGTGACTGAAAAATGTTGCAACATATCTTTCGGAATTCTAGTTCTCTGTAATAAGACACGGTTGTTTGTCACTTCTAATTTTCAAACTTTTCTCGAGTATATCGCCAAGATAGCTTTGAGGTGGAGGACACTGTAGAAGTGTATGGGGAGAGAGGATGGAAGAAAGAGTGGGGTCGTGTGGTGTGTCAAAGGACAGAGCATTCGGCAAGGAACCAAGAGGTCCCGAGTTCGAATCCTGCCATGCCACCGATCTTGTGCTCTTCGGAAAGGCATTTGACACGAATTTCCTCACTTCACTCAGGAAAAAATGAGTATGTCTGGTGTCCGTTCATGCGTTAGAGGTGGCATAAAAATAATTTGAAAAAACAAGAGTGTGCCGTCGAAATTTCTTGTAAAAAAATTGGAATAGAAAGAGAAAAAAGAGGGAAGAAAGCGCCAGTTGGATGTTGATGTATGACTGAGCAAACCAGACAGACAGTCGTGGTGCGAGGGTGTGGCGGAAAGATTTCTTATCTATTTAGTTTGGTATGTTGGCGACAAAATAGGCACGGTTCTATCAATAGATTAAAGTCAGTGTCGACCTACAAAGTGAAGAATTCGGGGGTTGTTTCCGGCAAGTTTAGCCTTAACGACGAGGGAGTCAATTGTACGATAGAGTCTCGGATTCAGTAACTTGAGTTTGAAGTTTGAAATGATCCCGTTGTCCAGAAAACTTGACGAGGTCCTGTTGATGTAACTGGAGCTACAGAAAGTGTGTGCTCTGAGGACATTTGAACCTCGCCTGTTTGAGCAAAGCAGCCCTTTGCAAGAAAAAAAGATGCTTTTAAAACTGCCTCTTTCGTAGTTAAAAATAACTTGTTTTATTTCATTTTTCTAGAATGTAACCAGACATAGTTGTGCGTTTGGTTCTTCAGATATTCAGAGATTCTGAATGCATATAAAACGAAGGTGTGGAATTTCCTATGTGATATATTTGGCTACCATACGTTTAAAATACACAGTACCGGGCGCGTTACCTACTGACTCGCTTACCTAAACTTCCCGGATTGTCCTTCATAGAAATAGAAATTGTACCAGACTATCATGACTTATAACTATGTAAAAGTATGTATAACTATGTATAATTCAAGGCTAAATCGTCCCCTTCTGATTACCCTTTTTTTCTTCTAAATGACTTTTGAATAACGTGGGCAATTCACAATGTACAAGTAATACTCTATGGGGCAATGTTGCCTGTCCTGTACCGGTGCAAATGGCTAACAAATTTCCCCTACAATTCACCTCGAGCTAGTGAAGGTCACGGTTTTTGCCCTGTGTATGGTTATAAGTCGCTATAGGGTTCAGAAGTAAGCGCCTTTACTTACATGCCAGCAGAACTCCCCACATGAGCCCAGCAATGAACACGGGCCACTGCACCAGCTTCATCCTCACAGGAACTTCGCTTTCCCCGCTTGCAGAGTCGAACCTTATCCCACAACGGCGCCCAGGGCGCTGGAAAGTAGAATCGCCGACCCTGGAGTAACCTAACGCGTATAATGAAAAATGCCACAAGCATTCAAATCGACCGGCTTCGGCAAATATACATATATGGAATGTTTACCTTTCGGGAGGGCGGAGGCTAGGCGCAGAGTGTACCTGTACTGGCATTGTGGTCTGCCTCTGCTTTTATAAAGTCTTAGGGGTTAGCATTGAAGTCAATCCGCATTGCTAAGAAGGAAAACAACGCTGTGCTTTCATAGCTTCAGTTCGGTTTGTGTATGTGGGTTTGTGCTGGAATGTACTTGTGCAAGAAAATACCGCTACTGTCCAACATCTTGTAGGGGAATGAGGACGCCCCCGTCTCTTCTAGCGAGCAAATAAGCCTCTTAGTCGTCACAAACCAAGAATAGATTTGCACAGCTACATATCGGACTGTTACAAACAACGTCAACCACTCTACAGTAGTTCTGTGTCGGTGTAAAGATATGTACGAGAATTCTGGAATGACGTTATGTCTGTTTTTGACCAGAAATGGGTATTTCGGTTCAATTTCGAATCAATCTTGTCATTTGACTTCTCGTGTAGAGTTTGGACTGGGGTGTTTACCCGGGGAAACAGCCACCGAATAGCTGGCGAGCCGCGACGGGAGCCGAATTCTTGCCATGCCGCACAGATGGGCGTCAGGACGGCTCCCGGACCAGGAGGGAGGGAATTTAAACGAAAACGACGTTTCTGAAAATAAAGGGGGATCCGTTCCGCCTTGCAATTCTGTTATCAATTTGCCTTGTGTCAGCGTTTGCATCTTGGAATGTTTTCCTTTCGTCTGAGACGGTATTCAGGGGAGAGATGTCCCCACAGAACCAACATACAACTATAACAGCCACATTTTCACCCAATTGACCACGAAAATGTATCCAGATTATGACAAATTCAATTGAAACAGAACAGATAGATTTAACCCAAAATGTATTGTAGATAGCGGGGAATTGTCCTACTCTTAGGATAATGCTGATGGAACAAAATTAAGATAAAACTGATGAATTCTTGGAATGTTTTGAGGCTATTATTGCTCAGTTTTTGCAAACTGTACTGTTAATTGGACAGTTGGTGGTGAATTGGTATAATAGGGCATGTCTCTCACGGTAATTTTCAAAGGAGCAAAATGTTTCTCATATGCGTTTATTCTCAATGTATAGGACATATTTCTATATTATTAGTTTATCAAAAACTGTAACTTGTAGTTGAAACTTATGCTACCTTTTCTAATCAAGTGAAATGGGACCAAATGGATAAAAACGCGGTACTTACTAGTATTATAAACATATTTGCAAATTTTGCAAGCGCATCCCTAGTATGACCCTTCGGAAAGGCACTTAACACCTATTTCTGACTTGACAGGTGAAAATGGGTACCTAGGACGTATTTTTCAGATATGACGTAAAGCAGGATTTCCTGTGTTTAAGGAGAGCCACGCCTCGAGCACGTTAAAGAACCCACCACACTTATCAAAAAGAGTAGGGAACCTTCATGGTGTGAGTAGTTCAAACCCTACAGTCTGGTCTCAGGGTTGACATCTTGAAAAGGTGATAGTCACCTGTTATGTCAATTCGTCCACATGTGTTGTAAATATAAATAGATAGATTTATATGTACTTATATCTCACATCTTGCATTAAACAAGTACCGGCATGCGACAGGACTGATAAGTAGCGTATGCACATGTACAGCAAAACATAACCCCACTAGATCTTTACGAATTCAAGATCTTGTGGGCTTTACGTACATACTGACTTGTTATATGTTTAGTTGCCCAACAAACTGGAAACTGGGACTCAACTTCTTCAGTTATACAGTACTTACTTAGGATCACCATGTAAGAAAGGACGACACTACTATCGCTCTAGGCTACATTTATTGAACTACTCTATTGTCAAACATTATATCTATAACCAAAATGGCCATACAGGCCCGCATACTAGTATACAGCCTCCGTGAAATCTTTCTGATGATTAGTTATTGCCTCAGTTGTTGTAGTTAGTTGTTTGGTGTGAAAATCAGTTATCCATTCTCAAGTTCTGAGTCGTAATCTGAACCGTTAGGCCACAGTAAGTAATTTCTATGGATGACATCAGCGCGCGCATTAAAATGTAACTTTCGCCTGATTTGGGGGAAAAAAAGAAATTTTGTTGCCCTCTGACAGAGGTCAACATGCCGAAAATGGGAAAATATGTCTGTTACCACGCCGGAATGTGGAGACGACATTGCAAGGCTCTGATTTAATGTTTTGTCTTTTACTTTGATGCAGTGATGTATTTTATTCCTTTTATATATGATGATGGCCGTTATGTTCCCACTGAATCAAACCAATTGTACAATGATTGAAAACTTTTAATTTTTCAAAGCTTGTTTCAGTGAGAAATGGATGTTGTAATAGTTGGCAGTAAACTTAGCAAGATATAGGTATCATTTCTTGTTTAACAAGGTTTTTGGAACGCCTTGTTTTTTTCGCCCTCTCGCATTAGATTTGGAGTCTGCGGAGGATGTCATCCATAAAATTTACTTGCTTTGGCCTTATGCCAAGAGACAGAGCATTTGATTGCAGGCGTGTTTTGGAGTTAAAGGCACTCGCATGCAATTTCAGGACTGGATGAGGAAATCTGTCTGATAATAACATTATCTGCCATTTTGTAGCACATTTTCGTCATCATTCCATACTTGAAGTGTTTAAAATAGCTGCAAAACATGCCAAGGCCATGGGAGTAGTCTGTCAATTTTTGGTACCACCATAAAAATAGCCAGACGTAGCCTACTGCAGGGAATAAGCAACTGTTTCCCGTCAGCGACATCGCATTTTGCTTCACATATACACATGTATCAGTATGTTCTTTGATAGAATAATCATTGATTAAACCAGAAATTAACTTTTGAAATCCAGTTTCATTCCCCGGAAATCGCATTGGGTGCAAAGTTTTTAAATGAACGATAGGTGGAACATAGGTTAATTCCTTAGGTAGACGATGTAGAGGGGTTCATATACATGTGGTGCAGTGCCTGGATTACACGAGCCAGCGCAGGCCAGTATTCACGTGGATTTACCCTTCAAATCGCATGTTGCTACAGAGGTTTTCACCCGCCCCTTCTAATTCCCCTGAATTATGAAGCTACACTCCAAGCAGAGGTTTGGGCTTTGGTTTAATTTCTTTTTTGCATTGGTATTTTTTTTTACTTTTGGGTTGGCGTAAAAAAAGACACCAGTGCAAAAGGCCCGATAAACAAGCATAAAAACACGCCAAAAATAAGACAAAGCCCAAGCCTCTGCTTGAAGAGTATGGTTGAGAGATGGACCATTCATTCATCTAATAGTATGTGGTCACATATCAGTAGTCGGAAACCATACGTTACATCTCAGCACCACGCTGTTGTGTTGTGTTGTTTGTTTGGTGTCTTTTGATGTGTACTGTTCGCTTTGTGGTGGGTGCAGTGCATTGTGTACGAGTGAGGTGCGATATGGTATGGTGTGGTGAAATATGGTGCGGTGTCTGTAAATGTTTGTACTAGCTTTGTTGTGTGCTACGCGCTGCTAGCCTGAAACCCAGTCGTGTCAGCCATGAGGGCAGCTCACAAAAATTGTCGTTGGCGGCAAATTTTTGGGAGCGAACGTATAGTTTGATTTCAGGCTAACGCGGTGGTGTGTTTGTGTTTGTTTGTTTGTTTGTTTGTGTGAGTAGTGGTAAAATGTGTGCTGTGGTGCATTGTGTTGTGCCTGGTGTGGTGTGTAGGGTGTTATCTTGTTGTAGCGTGATTAATTAATCTACTTTTGATGAATTTTGTGGTTTTGATATAAGGTGTAGTGTTGTGTTCTGTAGTGAGTTGTGTGACTTGGTGTGGCGTGGCGTATATATGGTTTGTAATGTTGTGTGATGTGGTGTGTAGTGTTGTGTGATATGGTGTGTAGTGTTGTGTGACGTGGTGTGTTTTTCTGATGTGGTGTGTAGTGTTGTGTGATGTGGTGTGTAGTGTTGTGTGATGTGATGTGGTGTAATGTGGTGTGTAGTGTTGTGTGATGTGGTGTGTAGTGCTGTGCGATGCAGTGTGTGATGTGGTGTGTGAAGTGGTGTGTAGTGTTGTGTGATATGGAGTGTTGTGTGATGTGTAGTGAATGTGTGATATGGTGTGTAGTGTTGTGTAATGTGGTCTGTAATGTTGTGTGATATGGTGTGTAGTGTTGTGTGATATGGTGTGTAGTGTAGTGTTGTGTTGTGTGATGTGGTGTGTAGTGTTGTGTGATATTGTGTGTAGTGTTGTGTGATATGGTGTGTAATGTTGTGTGATATGGTGTGTAGTGTTGCATGCTGCCGTGTGTTATATGTGTTGTGTAATGTGCGACGTGTGTCATGTTTTGTTGTGTAGTGGTGTGTGTGTGTGATGTAGTGTGGCGTGTTGTGTGTGTGTGTGTGTGTGATGTGGTGTGGAGTGTTGTGTGTGTGTATGTGTGTGTGTTGCGAGGTGATGCACTCACCGTAACTTTTTATCAATCAAAGCATACCCCTACAGAAACTTTAGCAGAGTAGATATCCTTGTTAGCAGTGGAAAGACGTGTCTAGACAGCCGCCGAAAGTACGCAGCCTGTTTCCTGATGAAGCAGTAGTAGGTGACCTAACTGTTAAGCAAACACGCGCATGTGGTAGGCCATACGTTTTCCTGTAGAGCTGCAGCAATACGGCAATGTTTGGTTACAACACACCGAGCGGTGCCCGTTTCCCCCGCAGACGACTCGTCACTCACAAGTAAGTGAGATATATGGCCAGGAGGTCAGCACTTGGTCAAACTAACTAGGCAGCGTTTCATCGCTCATTTCATCGGAGAACTTACATTTCTACTGGTTTGCTAACATTATTCCTCACTTGTGGGTACACCCCTGACACAAGAAGCCATCCCGATTCTTTTTTTTTATTGGCTAATCATCTGTTATTCAACTTTGACCTTGTACGCTATTGAATGATGCACAGCAATTTGTGAGGAAAGTCAAATTTTTATTTTTATTCCAATTTCATGATGTGGACGTTGCATTCAACAAGACAGCAAGTGAAGCAATACGGTAATAACAATCAGTGGTACTCGTTGTTCTTATGGAGTTTCCACCATCTTTTTAATTGTACGCATTTTATTTACTACCATTTTGGGACGTTGACGTGTGAAGTTTTCTACAGTGTGTGCCTGATTTTTTTAAATAACTCTCTCCTTGTGGGCAAGGACTGAATAATGAGAGCTTACAATTGCTGGTGTTGAATCGCAAAGGTCTGGAGCGGCTGCCATTGGGCGTTAACTCAGGTGACCTCAATACGACCCCAGGTGCGGTCATCGGACTGTAAGCATAATGGTTTGAACCACTCACACCGGGAAGATCCCCTACTCTTGTCAATAAGTAGTGAGATCATACACGTACTTGAATGAGGAGAGGGCAACCGAAAATAATGATATCAATGCCAGGTATCCGTATCATAAAAATCGTCAAATGCCATATGCAATGCATTTTCAGGGCGGCAAAACAAACAAATATTCCGAATGAGGAATTCTGTCTGATATTGACATTTTATTGCTATTTCTTACTTCGTCTTACTTTTCCTACATTTCCTTAATCATTTTAAACTTAAAGCGTTTGAAATAGACCAAAAACAAACTACGTACCTCCCATAAATAGCTAGAACCAGCCTACGATACAAAACATGCAACTGTTACAGTTTTACGTCAGTAACATCACATTTTTTTCCTCACATATATCAGTATGCTATGGGATAGGATGACCAGAAATCGAGCTTTGCCGCCCTGAAATTGCATTGGATTAGCCCCTTCGCTGACGGTCGGCGGCGGTCGCTGGGCGGCGGTCTTAATTAATTTTTTTCCGGGGAGCCACGTGAGTTATGCCGCAGAGGGACGGTTTTGCCGCGGTGCGCCGAGGGAGTTTGCCGGTGGAGAGGGTTCGCTGCCACCCGACAAGTCTGCGAAGGAGACTAAGAGAATTTGGTGCATTTTTAAAAAACCCTTGTAGCCTGGTTACCATTCTTCACAAGCTAGCAGCTTAAAGCTTAGGGGTGTTTCACCGGCCCTAAAGCATAGGTATTTCCTCAGATATGGTAGATCTTTCCAGCTGGCTTTTCTGATTATTGCCGTCCTGTGAACTGTAATTGAAACCGACCCGGTAAATACCCCCGGCGTGCGCTATTGGTCCTGGGCGGGTGCACAGTACTCCCAGCACCGGGGACATACCGGGGAGCCTACGGAGGTCTGGATACGAGGCTATTTCCCTTGTTAAAAGCCAGTAGCGATAGATTCCACTTTTAACTCGCCGTGAAATTCATCCCAGATGTGCACGTGGCGTTTATTCCACATTAGACTACGTAACACCGGGGGTTCAAAAAACAATAAGATTTTAAAAGCCAATGGGGAGAATAATTGGCCAGGGGAGTTTGTTAACTATAGATCTAGAGTTCATTTTCAGTCAGGATATACTAGCCTGGGTGCCATTCGATTTGTAACGGCAATTCCGAATAAAAGATTTTTTAGAGGTCGGATGGCACCCAGGCTACGGGCTAAGGATAACCTTCCCGCGGACTGACTCTCTCTCCTGGCCTGACGGATTCTCCCTTCCGCTAGCCTGAATGCCGTCCTCCGTAGTTTCTGCCGACTACTACACTCGGAATATCGCTAGGGAGAGGAGGATGGCACCCAGTTTAAACCGTTCCCCCGAAGGCCTGTTGGAGGCTACTAGTATTTCGAAAAGGTATGACCTCACTACCGTAGGTGACCTCACTGTCTATTGACGACGCTGTCATTGGTTATGACGTCATGCTGGTACAGTGTACACTGACTATTACACTTCGACGCTATGGAATTAAATATTACGTGATTATAGTATATTGTCTTATTTTCGTGCTATTACAAAAGGTCTATCTCATAGCCTTTATTGAGGTCGTAAGGGCAGTGAACACTTTGCCAAGGGTACGGTATTGGAAGGCAGAGTCCTTCCCCCGCCTTTTGCCTCCACAAACCAAGTCTGAGGTACCCCCACGTTTTACACCTGGGTGGAGTGGGGAAAGTCCGCACAGTTAAGACGGTACAACATCGGTGACATTACAGGATTCGAACCGAGGACCTCTGGCTTCTGGGCCATACCCCAGTCAGGCTAAGGTTATACCCAGCACGACCCCACGTCTATCGAATCCCATATCGCTTTGCTACTACAAGGCGTTTGTTCTCAGAGGACAAACATTGGGTCATATGCTCTTAGTCTCCACTAGTCTTCTTTTGCAGGCTAAATGAATAGTGGAAAGTGGCCTAAAAAGTTGATATCATTGGCCAGAGGAGATGTCCACCCATAGAAGCTCCATTTTTGCCCATTCTAGGCCATTTATTCAGCCTGCAACTTGAAGGAGTCTGGTGGAGACTAGAAAGCTCTGACTTCAGTCTATTCTTGACTATTAATGACTCTAACGGATGACATGCGTTACATTTATTTTTTTCGTATGAATATGAACATATGAATATTGAACATTATTTGATATCAGATCCAATTGTTGAAAACTACGTTTTATACACGCATTCTCTAAAAACATAAGAATAACATGGTAAACTTAGAGCGTTTCACTGTGTACCGCTGGCGTTGAGCCATGCCTTCATGGCGTGCAGAGGTTGTGTGTTAAATGTTGCTAGAATCAGATATTGTCCGATAGAAGAAAGTCTTGTGTAACTCCAATTAAATTGAAAATTGTTCGTTGGGACAGACACATGGGGCATCTATGAAGTCATGCCGTGTATTTATGAAGACGTCACCGAGATCTCAGTATATACACTATTATGTGATAATTCTACACTTAGATATTAGGTACATTAAGCCACAGCAAGTAAATTTTATGGATGACATCCTCCGCAGGCTCCATACCCAATGCAATAGGGCGAAAAAAAAACGAGGAAGGCGGGCAAAAAAAAAGCAAGCTTAAGATTAATCCATTTTCAAATTTTGAGACCATGAGCCTTGTTAAACAAGAATTGAAGAAACAAACATGATACACAACCAGTCAACAGATATTTTATTCTTGTATTCAACATTATTACCTATCCCCTAGATGTGTAATTAAACTGTAAAGACTAACTAGAAATTCTAGCAAAACGGCTCGCCGTACCATCATGGCCAGCTACTATATACTAGATTGGATGCGATGAAACGTGTCAGTGTCAACATTTGCAATCAAACGCGAACCATTGTGCCTCAATTGCAAGTTTGCTGGATCCCTGATAGACTCAAAACTGCTAAGGCATTTACAACATGTTTGCTCATTTTCGGCATGCTGACCACCGTCAGAGGGCACCCCCCCCCCAAATCAGGCGAAAATCAATGCGCGCGTTGATGTCATCCCAAAAAATTACTTGCTGTGGCCTTAGCCTCATGGAACTGTAATCATGTACCAGTAGTTGTCAGGCTCTGTGCCTTATGCCATTGTTGTGCAATAAAGTCTATTATCTATTTATTGTGTAAGTAGAAAGTCGTATCAATGTTGAAAGTTATTTTGTCATTTTAATGCAAGGAATTTTTGTCACAAAGAATCTGAAAGGTACGATCTCATATCATACATTGTTGACTCTACGACGTCTTGATATAAAAATAGTATAACGTGCGTTTAAGTTTGTTTTAACCCTAAACAGTACACCTGGGGTCCGCGCGGACCCCAGCACTATATATTCTGTAGTATCTTTTTTGTTTCTAAAGATTTTTTTCTGAAATTTTAGGTAATTGTCACCCACAAAGTTGTCTCTCAATACAGTGCAGAAAACTCCGTTTCTACCATTTATAAAAAAAATTATATCTGATTTTCTTTTGGGGTCCGCGCGGACCCCAGCCGGCTTTCGATCATAATGGATACATTGGCGTTCTTATACATTACCTTATTTCCGTTTTTATATGTTTTTATGCACTAATCTTATGTCTACCAAGTTTTCAGAGAATGGTGTAGTAATAGAATTAAATTTTAATAACTTTGGTGTAATTATGACGTCATATGACGTCAGAGCTAATAATATAGTCCGCCATATTGGATTTTGACCAATGACGTCATCAAATTAGCATATTCCATGCATATTAAATGATTTAACTTATATTTGATTATGTAAGATGTTATTAATGTTGGAAAAGAAGTGTAATTTTATATAAAACTCAGAAAATTTTTATGTTTAAACCAAAATTACTTCTATTTTGAAAAATGAAACCCGTTGCCATGACAACACAAAAAACATCAACTTACTAGTATCAAACTAATATGACCTTTTTTCCAGAGACATTTTAGGAAAGGTCTCCAAATTTGGTACTTCTAGCGCAAGCCGTTTAGCCGCTATCTGAGATCAAAGTTGGGCCTCAAAAGCCCCTTCAGTCTGAAATGGGTTTAAAAATTGGGTATTTCTTCTTGTCTTCTTTTCTTCACCAAAAAAAAAGAAAAAGTTCAAAATGTATGATATTTGTTTGTAATGTGGACACAGAGGTTCCCACATCAGTTTGCAAAACAATTGAGCTGGTAGCATGTTGATAATTTCTAAAAATTAGCAAAAAACTGCTCTGGGGTCCGCGCGGACCCCAGGTGTACAGATTAATCAGTCCGGGAAGGTGTACTGTTGAGGGTTAAACATAATTTAAAATTTATTTGAATCAGGTGTGCACGTGCACTATAACGTGGTACCAGAAAGTCACGTAGCATTGCTGAAAATTGTGTAATTGTATTATAAGTTTTCTACCAAGTACGGAGTCTTGCGATTATGTGAATATAATACATAATGTAGCTTGCATTAAATTTTCAGTTGTACAGATATTATGATCATTATGTGAAAGTAGAAAGTCGTTTGATTTATTTTGCTATAATGTTTTTCTATTAGGAACAACGTCGGTGAAGCTATGAAATTATATTGTCTATTCTTAGATTGAAGACGTCATCCCGTCCAAATTAGTGTAATGTGCGTTACATTCAGAGCAGCTGATTCAGAGACACATGAACTAGCCTCTACCAGGTTTCAGGGTAGAATTGGTCAAATAGACAGATAACATACCCTTCCGAAGCCTGGTAGAGGCTACCTTGCCCTGATCAGCCAATGAGAACGCGCCCTTGGGAGGGTGAAAGTTCACCAAGATGGCGCTGCGTTGTTGTGCCGGTCTGGGCCGGGCCCATGTGAGGACATGCCGGGCTCTCCTCGCCAACTCACCCTGCAGAAACCTCAACCTGCACGTTCTGGAAGGACACAGAAGCCCGGCGGTCCATCTCAGGTGGCGGGTTTGGCTCCAATGTTCTGCACACGTTCGTGTGAGAAGTCATTGAAACCGTTATGTCAAAGGGTATGCGGAAAACTCGGGCAGTCACCAGGCCAGACCCCCAGGCACACGTGGATGGAATCTACATCTACATCTATGAATATGGATTACCCTACTTAAAAAAAAAAGAAGAAAGCTGCTCTGGACAGGAATACTGTACCAGCAATGTTTCAGATAATGTTTGTAGTAATTTTTGGATTGTATAAGATCTAGATGAAAAATTGGTTGCCCCAAATTTAAGGTGACTCACTGTATCTTTTATATCAAAATTATCATAGGCAAATTCTTTGGGCAATGCACACCACTTAATCATGAATCAAGAAAGGTAAGTCATAATAGTCACTGACATTTGTTGTTTTTTGTTTTTCTATTTAGCTGGAGATCTACCTCTACTAACAAGCAGAAAGACAAAGAGGAGCCTGGCACGTCGTCTATGTTATCCCTGTATGTGAGACTGAATGAGAGGATAGGACAGTTGTTACAGAGAACACACCCCACCGCTGGCAAGGTTTATGTGCAATTTATCAATGGTAAGTCACTGTGTGTCATTATTGGGATAAAGATTTGTCAGAAGTGCAAGAATTTCCCCTTTTTCCATCTTCGCATCAGTCTGTAATAATAATTTGTAAGTGTTACGGTGGATTTTAAGTGCCAGTATTGATTAAAGTGAACCTGTCCAATGGGTCCTGGACCTTTTAGCCTAGTGGTTATGCATTTTGGACGAACACCCCCACAAGGCTTAAAGGTCCACATTTTGGTCCACTTTTTATCTAATTCTAAAGGTCCAACATTTTTCTTTAAAAGATGGACTGATTTGTGTCACCAGCGAGGCTGGAATCGTAGGAAAAAGGCTCACTTGTCATTGAATGAAGTTATCTCTGATTTTTTCTTTGAAATCCTCTAAAAAAATGCAGAAAAGGTTCATTTTTCAAAATTTCCCGGGGAAGCATGCCCCCGGACCCCCCCCTAGGAACCTTGCACCTTCGGCGCTTGCCTCACGCCTACGGCACTCGCTGCTCCCCCAAGCAGAGGGAAGAACCCCCCTTTCAAAATCCTGACTACGGGCTTGTTATGGTATTAGGCTCGCAAGCTACCGACCCGGATTGATTCACAGGAGCTGCCTTTGTGTTTCTGTGCGTTTCTGTACTGCTTGCCCCAGTTTGTTACAAGTGGTTTCCACGATGGGAATAGAACCTGGGCCATGGTGGTGAGAGAGAAAATCCTAAGGCCTTGGGAAAAAAATGATGTGTTTCCAGTTTACGGACCGACCCTAGAAAAAACTGCCAACCCTAGACTTTTTTTGGGGGGGGGGGGCCCTGCAAGGGACATAAAGTTTGCGAGCTGATAAACCTTTTCTAACTCCCATAATCTGACACCTGAGTGATGATCATTGTACATCGGTTTTCCAACATTGACATTGAAAAGATAAGTGTCCTCATGCAAGTTTTACTAAAATGTTTAACTCTTTTGTAAAAGTTGGAGAGATCGCCAAAGCCAAAAAAAGAAAAGATAATCCCTACCTACATTTTGTACCAACCCTAATATTGTTTCAGGACTGAAACAGGAAACACAACATTTTAAGCAGTTATTGTTTTACACATGCTTAGGCTCTCATATATCAATTACACATTGTGCACCATTGTGTATAATGAGGCTGCTTCAGCTTAGACATGTTGTGAGGGATTGCAGTCATTTTGGATGCTTGGTAAGGTAAAGCCGGCAGCCCAGTGGTGTGAAGTGGCATACCTCTACACGTAAGAGAACCCAACATACTTACATGTATCGAGAAGAAGAGGGGTGACCGGTGTACTTAGCTATAGTATAAACTCAAGCTGAAGCTACATTTTAAGTGTAATTTTTTTGCATTATGTATGCATGCTACTTGAAAAATCATCATGGTTCCCCTCAAGTGAGAATGACAAAATTCAGCACATTTTGTGCTTGGCTCTACAGCCAATAGTTTTCCAGAGATGTTTTGCCTTCTATTGCAAGCAAGAATGATATTTATGGTTTTCATAACACTTACAAGAGGTCCTCTCATGCTAACAGTATCTGACTGCAGTGCAAGGACAAACTTTTTCTAGTAAATTACAGAAAAAGATAGGTTGACTGTACATTTGTATGTGTAAGACTGGTGTTATGCTTAAGCTTTGCTAAGGGCCTGATATCTTTGTGTAAAATTGTGCCTTCCAGTTCAAGTGGCTTCCATTTGTCATTTACTGACAATTTTGAGACGGGATAGAATTTTCTGTATTCCACAAAAAAGGAAAGGACGCTCTTATTATGGGTATTTTGTTTGTATTTCAGACATGTATAATCATACCGGCTGTTTTTGTAAGAAGTGTGGCATGTGTCTGCCTGTCCAGGTGCTGTTCAGTCGTGGAGAGAGGGGAAAACTGCAGTCGGCATCATGAGACACAAACACACCCTGGGCAGGGACTACAGCAGGCTCACCTGGAGGGAGATTGACAGCTGTCGACAGGTGTAGTACTCGTGGAATTTCTGCAGTGATGGTGCAGCTTACACTTTGGTTTTACACAGACTCTGTAGTCACATGTAAAACCAGACTTTGCTGTCTGGCTTCATGGATGTTGGGGTAGCCAGCTGTTAAGTGTTTTAATCAGGCTACAGACCTGTACCTACACCTGTGCCTACACCTGTGCCTACACTTGTGTCTACACATGTACATTGTACCTACATATGTTCATGTACCTACACCTGTGCCTACACCTGTACCTACAGGTGCCTACGCTTGTGTCTACACATGTACATTGTACCTACATATGTTCATGTACCTACACCTGTGCCTACACCTGTACCTACAGCTGTGCTTGCACCAGTACCTACACCTGTACCTACACGTGCCTGCATCTGTACCTACATTGTACACCTGTACCTACACATGTAACTGCACCTGTTCCTACATATATGTACCTACACCTGTGCCTACACCTGTGCCTACACATGTGCCTGCACCTGTACCTGCACCTACATGTACACCTGTACCTGCACCTGTGTCTACACCTGTGCCTACTCCTGTACCTGCACCTCCACCTGTATACCTGCACCTGTGTCTACACCTGTACCTAAACCTGTACCAGGTGTACCAGTAACCTACATCCGTACCTGCACCTGTACCTGAACAATTTGACAAAGCCAGCTGTGTAAAAGTGGTTTTCAGCCAATCATCACATTTATGGATGATATCATCTTGCACACTGATTTCGGTCTGGTCTAAGAAGTTTGCCAACTAACATAATTTCGGACTGACCACTACTTTCTCTAGAATCTACTTAGCAAATATATATATATATATATATGGTGGTCATCCAAATTCAATGAAAACTAGCATTAGTCAATGCCAATCAGTTGTCACTAGAAATCTAGTGGATGCCAGTCAATGATGAGAGTACCCCATTTAAGTTTAATACTGCTAGAAATTAGATAAATTTACAAACAGTAATTACATGTAGCTCAGTTTATTTAAAGGGTTGCTATGACAACTATATTGTGTTTCATAATATGGTCTTAATATTGAAGTTGAATCAAAAGTTTCTAATGATAGATTATGTACCTAGAGGAAGTTGTGGTTGCTTTATTTGTACTTTTTCTTCCCTAGTTCAAACTGGATGTGCTGAAGACATTACCTGTGTTCCTGGTGGCCTCACTGCCGTTTGTATGGCTGCTGGTCCTACCACTCATGTAAGTGTTTGTTTGTTTGTTTGTTTGTTTGTTTGTTTGTTAGGATCTCCATTAGTGTCACTGTCACATAAATGTCCTAAGTACTATTCTTCCTGGAGTCTGCAATGGTAATGCTATAAATCCAGGGGTGCCAGAGTATACAGTGCAATTTTACTCTAAAATTATGTGCAATTATTAATTAATTAATTATGTAAAATTACTGTATTCTGTAAAATTGCACTGTATACTAATACGATTGCACTGTATTCCGTAAAACTGCACTGTATTCTGTAAAATTGTCTGACTCTGGCACCCCTGAAATCACTGTGTGGCTAACGCAGTGGTTCACCAGGTGGAAGGTTCAATTTGTGGCATACATTTTATAAGATGTTTTTTGCTAAGTCTGCTTTTTAGTTTTGACTGACTAAATACCTTTGCCAAGAAGGTTATGTTTTCAGGGGCGTTCGTGTGTGTGTGTGTCTGTGTGTGTGTGTGTGTGTGAACACGATAACTCAAGAACGCCTGGATGGATTATTTTGATAATTTGGTAGGTGGGTAGGACTTGAAGAGACCTGGAACTGATTAGATTTTGGGTCCCCTGGCGGCTTGTCATGGTACTGCAGCAGAACTTTCGGTTTTGATACCTTATGATCCAGGCATGCTATGATGCTAGGGTCACAAAATTTACATGGTATATGTCATGTACTACATGTATGATGTAGCTCTTGTGTTGGAGATGAAGTGAATTGAGTTTGAACCCCCCCACCTGCTTGCTCTGGAACTGCAGGGGCATTTGTTGAAAAATGTTTAAAGGAGGATAACTCAAGAACCGATTGATGGATCATCGTGATTTTTGGTATGTACATGTAGGTAGCTTGAGTGATGCTTGACATAATGACATTATAATTATTTCAGTGACTTACCGACCTGATGAAACTATTCACGGATGTTGCTACATACACAGCAATTTATTTATTTTATTTTATTTTACCAGAGTAGTACGCTCAGGTCTACTGACCTGTTTTCAGGTATCTCTGGGGTTACATAATTATATAAAATGCACAATATACAATGGGAAAACACACAACAAGAATATACATTACAATTTCAACTCAACATACATAACAATCGTAAAAACATTTGTAACACAAGCCCCACTCACAGAGAGTCTTTGAAAGATGTCAAAGTTGAGAGCTGTCTTTGCTCCCTGGAAAGTTGGTTCCACAGAACCGGGCCCTGGTACTGCAGAGACCCTTTGGTGTTTTTTGGCAATGGTGTTTTTTGTTCACTAGGATACAGGATGAAAAGAATTCCACCTATTGTATTATACGTATGCATTCATAAAGGGGTGGTGATGACCCAATGGCACAAAATGGACTTCACCTATTAAGGGGGCACACCCCAGTTTCTTGCCCCCATTGAAACCTAATAGTTAAGAGGCGTTTTTCATTGACGCCGTACAGCAAGAAAAAAATTTTCCGCATATCACATTTATATAGGAAGGAAACATGTACCGTACTGTATAACGTACCAGATTTAGAAAAAAATTCTAGTACTAACTAAAGATTATTGCAATAATGGATTTTCTGGGGCATGTCAGGCGCCCCTAGCTATGACGTAATCGGCCTAGCCGCTCCGGACGCTTCACTGTTTGCGGCCTCGGAGCGATACCCGGAAGCGAAGATTCGCCGACAAAAAAATACCAAACACAGCCTATATGGGTCGAACTTGATACAGACATCGACCTACATCCACCACTAGGATTTTTCACTAAGTAACTAGGCACAGAACGGCCACTAAAAAACACCTACTCCAAAATAAGTAGGAACTACCATGGACGCCGGTCGCGGAAGGACTGGGGTGTGCACCGTTAAAACGTATGCTATTGAGAGGGTCCCGACGGTCCAAGAGAACAAGAGGTTCACAGAACTCATGGTTTTCCCCTTCCCACCATCTATCTAAATCTGTGTACACTTTCCTCTCTGTTGGACGTACCTGCTGAAGCTTTCGACATAAATTACACCAACCACCATAATCCTCGGGAAATGCACTCTTCGGAGGCTGGATCCTCCACCTGAAGTACTGATTGTACTTCTCTTTGTCTCTATCAAGTATCTTTAAGTAATCTGCTAAGTCCTTAGGCGTATCAAAGTCGTCTACATGGATAAAGGAACCAGGAGGAGCGAAGTTCTCATAATCCGTCCTCCCTGGTCCATACACTACTGGAACAACTTCATTGCCAATAGCATTCCTCCAGAATTTCTCTGTGATGTACTCCTTACATTTGTAGCTTTCGAAGGACAGGTAGAATTTGTACTGTTTGATGACTTTGTTCGAGCAATCATTATTTTTTCTCCCTGGACACACGGCTTTCCCACATCTGCCGAACACGTCCACACTAATGTGTTTCACTAGTTCCATCGCGTACGCAAACCGAGGAAGGTATTTGTAACAATTACTGACGAACCACACTACTAAATATTTCTTCCCTACGGTATAGTCCTTTTCCGGAGAGATGTCCGTCTCTTCCAGCCCTTGATAGACAAGGCTAGTGGAGCCATAACTAGCTAAAACATCCGAGTCATTTCTGTAAGTCATGGTCCAGTTAAATACACCACTGTACGACACTAGATCGACACCTCTGGCTGGTCTGGCTGGACATTCCTTAGTATACCACACCCAATATTGGTGCGGATATCGTCTTGGTGGCATGGCGAGTTCGGAATAAACCGTCCGAAGGTCGTCATCATGGAACACAACGGCGTCCGCCTCGTCGACCCGGCTGCGATCGCCTGTGATGACGCACTCTGGCATGGAGGGGCAGAGTTCGCGCCCAACGTCTTTCAGTCGAACACCCCACAAATTTGTCCACATGACAATGACCTTGTAATCCTGTACAGGAGTTGTATCTATAGATTTGCTGTGGTTGGATCTGGGATTCAACAGAGTTGAATATTTTAAAGCCGTTACGTAGTGTTGGCTGTACAGACTTACCAGGCTTCAGAAGAGATTGGAAGAGTAGAAATTGGCCAGAAAGACAGACAACATACCATGCGAGTTGGTCTGCTAGATATAGAGAGCGCCAGAAGTCCTCTACATGTAACTCCTTTGGTATGTTATATGTCTTTCTGTATGGAGAAAGTCTTCAAATTTATCCCAATATACAGGTATACTCCAAAATCTGGACTTGAAATGCTTTGTACTTCATCTCGAATTTGCAGTATGGCATCCCGTTTTGCACAGTATAAAAAAATCGTTGTATTTTTAGACTAACTGACAGTAGTATAAAAAATTGAGACTAATGTCATGTATACTGTTCACAAGTCCACAAGCAGTCCTCGTCAACCTGACGGACGAACGACATCACAAGCCCGATATTGCGTAATTGTGACAAATTCCGTTAACTTGGAAATCGATCTGAATTGTCAGTGATATATTTACTGATAAAAGACTGATCATAAAACACTGATTACCTGTTGTCCATCTTCTTGGGTTGTGGCATTGGGGATAGTGGTATCCTATCTTCATACACGACTGTTATCATGTACATGTAATAGCCAATTCCTCCACAGGCGAGAAGAGTTAGGATTGATAGTAGAATCTTCATTCTTTTACACAGTCACCTATAAATTAGAAACATTGATCATTCCTAGTAAACAAAACATAGTTCTTCTATAAATGATTTTTACCCAGAAGTTACTCTAATTTCATAAGTACTACATAAAGTTAGAACACACTTGCAAGCATACAAATGTTAAGTTAAGTAATATATTACAGCAATTGAAAATCATTGTTGTAATGTTTGACTTCGTTGACATCACTGATGAAAGCTAGTGGATGCTAGCTGAAACGTCTGACCGTTTCCAAAATTGTAAAAAATCCAGTAAACTGTTGCTTGAGTAACTGCTTTTTGGCGTATCGTATTACCTGGATGTCTATAACCTTCATCGACGTTCGTTGACATCAATTTTTGTTCTTTCTGAGATTGTTACAAAATCTCAGCTATTGGCGTCTAATCAACTTTAGCTTCATTAAATGTTTATTATATATAATAATCGATTATGGAAATTAGGTTATGTCTAGCATCTATTCTAAGTTATGGATTTCTCAACTCAAAGTACAGTTTATAAATCCGTCTGAACTCAAACATACACTAAGGGTCTGTTGAGCACCAGTTCAAAGCATGATCTTGTGGACTATCGAGTGCTGAATATGCTTATAACGTCAGAATAAATGGTCAAATACATGATTTTACTGCGTCGCTCCGAACCGAATTCTCCACCGTATGGTCGTGTGGCATAACGACAGAGCGTTTGGGCTAATGAAATCAAGAGGTCCTGAGTTCGAATCCTGCGATACCACGATCTTGTACGTGTATGTGCTCTTGGGAAGTGCACTTTACACGGCTTTCCTTACTTAACTCAGGTGAAAATGAGTATGCCTATTGTCTCTTGTCCGAAGTTAATGCGTTTGTCCTCTACATTGGCCATGATAAAGGTCCAGAAAATGACAATGACATGGCATGTCAGGATTCAAACCCGGGACCTCTTGGTTCCAAGCTGTATGCTCTGTTGTTACGCCACACGACCCCATGGTAGAGACGAGGAATGGCGAATGCAAACTTACCGACTACTTCCAACAGTACGATATCCTTATAGCACAGTCGGGCACAGTAGGTACATGTATAAGCAGACTACAGCCACAACCGTAATGCTCCTGTGTGGACATTGTGTAGTCTCACTGCACAAAAACCTAGATTTACTGATACCTGTATATAGTTGTGTAATGTTTACTTTGTTTTCTTAAATAAACGCTTCTGAACTTAACAATGGTAATAAATGAAGGTGAAGTAGATATAAATACCGGACTTAAAAAAGGGTTGCTAAGGAGTTACTGCAATTGACCTATATTTATTACCATTGTAAGCCAGGTACTGTGTACAAAGTAAACATTACCTGAGTTTACAACCTTTGGTAAACTCAACTTTTTGTGCAGTGTCTGTTTTGAACGCAATTCTGATCTATGTTTAGGTTTTCGCTCCCTTTGAATGCATAAGTAACCAGTATACCCGGGGAGAGCCGACAATATGAGACTCATAATAATGTACATGTATGACCACTCTTTCGAAAATCCGTCTTGTTCCGTGTGTGTGTGTGTTGGGGTGGGGTTGGAGAATAAGCGTCGAAAATTCGCACAAATGAAATAAATTTTGAAATATTACATTAACTTTTGTACAAATGGCCTAGTACGTGGAGAGATACCGAGTCGGGCATGATAGAAGTACATTGAATATTTCTTTACTTATGTTAGGTTATGTTATTTTGTTGTTACACTAGGTCAATAGTCTTCCTTCACTATACATGTAAGTAGGGCATATCATGAGAAAATGGTATGTAATGTTAACGTTACTGCACGGGTTCCACTGAAGGATCTATATTAGGTCCCCCATTCTTTCTTTTGTTTACTTTTTTTAGTATATTAGAAGCTAACAGCTAAAAGTATTTATTGTCAAATGTCAGGTATAGTAGTGAATACGGCAACATTGTTTAATATTACTTGTACATATTGTTATAATAATCATGTTGGTTTTACTGTTAGTAGTTGAATTTTTACTATAAAGCTCGGCGCAGAACTTCCGGTTTCAATATCTCGCGATCTTGGTAGCTGAAGTGATGCTTGACATAATCAAATGACAATTATGGAAATCAAGGGCTAATTTGCATAATTAATGAGGAAACTCTATAAATCTGCTTCGTTCAAAAATAGCATTATGAAACACTTGTGACATGTAATTGAGAACGAGAAAAACATCTGAGGATACAGATTATGTAAATGAAGACCTAATTTGCATAATTAATGGAAAATTACTATAATTTTATAGTTGTAATTGCTGGGAATTTCATACTTGCTGCATTTAAAAGTTAAGTGAAGGTGAACATCAATAAAGATAATTTATTCAAATTATGGCCTCATTTGCATAATTATGAGGAAGTGCTAGAATATAGCCTATTTTGTTAAGATAAGGCTGTCGTTGGGTGGAGAATATGCATGATCAACTGAGATGTAATCCCTCCAAATGAGGCTCTTTTTTGCAAAATCAATGATTAAAATTGTATAATTCGTCAACCGGAAGGGTTAACATCATTTGGTGAAGGTATGAGGTCGTGGAACTCAGTTATAATATATAGCAACAACAACTGAATGTTTACTGGTTATTTTCTGAACATCTGAATGTTTTTATTTCCAGTTACTTTTACCCCCAGCAGCTGTTGTCGTCCCAGTTTTGGTCAGCAGGGCAGAAGGTGACTTTCTTCCACAGTTACCACATGGAGAGAGCAGCGTACTATCCCAGTATTGTACAGGCTCTGCAGAGAAAACTGCCACGTGTGGGAGACTCCAGAGATAGAACCAAACTAGAAGAACTGTGCGCAAGTGTAAGTCTTACTGATGTTTCCACATTCTCAATTATTATAGTCAACTTCTGTCCTCTCTTTTTGTGTGTGTGTTCATGTGCATGTGTGTGCGTGCATGTGTGTATGAATGTGTTTGTGTGTGCGTGTGTGTATGTTTGTGTGTGTGTGTGTGTGTACAAGTGTGTGTGTGTGTGTGTGTGTGTCTGCGTGTGTGAATGTTTGTGTTTTCAGATACATTGTACTTGGTAGCAAACTAAAAAAACTCTAGATGAATTGAATGTGACAATACTTGGCATATCCGCAAGGAACACTCCCCACTTTAAGTTTGGAATTTCAATTTTGGCACATGCTAATATTTTAAATACAATAAATGTATGACGTAAAGTTATGAATAATGCTATTAACTTAAATGAGTAATAAAAACTATTCATATTGAAAATTTCTTCCTACAGAAGTTGTAGGAATTCCTGCAGGAAGAATTCTTATGCAAGAAAAGGTAAATTGCTGCATGACTATGTTTGTGGTTTGATGTGATGACAGACATTACGAGAGGAGAGTCCCTCCCCTGCTGCCATCCTGAGAGTCCGCCCCACATTCTCACATCCTGGTCTTCACTTCAACAGACTGTCCAGGACACAGCTGGTATGTTTAAAAATACACACCTTGTACGATGGTAATAATGGTATGCCTCACCAGTGGGTTTGTCAGTTGAATCCACCTGTCATTAGGAATTTCGGCCCTTGATTCAATATTCCCTCGGGGTGGCGGGCCCGCAGTGTATAAAACACCACCTCCCACTGGTGAGCTGTCTCCATCAGTCCTGGCGGTTGACTTTTTCAAATCAATGCGGAAGCGTTTGATGTTCGAAGCGGCGTCAGTGTTCGAAACATCTGATGACTGATGACTGTCATGTATGTATGTGGTACGTGGTATGTAAAGCTAGCTAGCCTGGAAACGGAATCAGGACGACTCGGACCAATACCAACTCGGCCCATCACAAATTTGGTCAACTCGGCCCACCGCCCTGGTCAACTCGGCCCACCACCAAATCAACCATGTTGACTATGAGATTTTTTGAAGTCCCAAACCACCGGGGCTTGGGCAATCAACCGCGTCTTTTTGTTAGACAACTTCGATCTGTAGACTTTGAGGTTTTTTTAAAGTCAAAACCTGTCTGCGCTTGGGCAATCAACATGGCTTTAACCGAGACTGTCTGTGATATTTTGTTAGACAACAGAACTATTGAATTGTTTGGCTATAAAACGGGATCCAAAAAAGTCTAGTTATTCAGTGTACAGGAGAGTGACGACTTTGCCTCTCGATGTGTACCGAGTTGTCTGGGCCGAGTTGGTAATGGTCCGAGTCGTCCGACATTCCCAGGAAACCATCCCTACAGGCTACCTGCTGGTTCTAGTAGTCATGCTGCCATGGATTTTTTTTGCAAATCAGAAAAAAATTCAGCAGGCGAATCTGATAACCAATAAATCAAATTGGTGTGGCCTAATACATGTATTACCTGCATGTAACGTTACATGTATCTTCTGCAGGGCTCGAAAGCTGGGTGCACCAAAATTTTTTTTCTGCGCATGCATCCAAATATTTTTGTAGGTTTACATGTATGTTAAGCTGTTAAATGTATTCCATTTAGTAGTATACAGCATATGCAATAACATCTAAGTGTCAGAAAAATAATAAAATCATTGTTACTGTAATTATACTTTTTTTTAAAATGAAACATATTTAATTAGTTTTTGCTGACATTCTATTTTAATATATTTTATATGGTGCACCCAAGAAAATTTGTGTGTTTTGGTGCACCAGTGCACCTTTTCCCAAAAATGGATTTGGAACCCTGTTCTGTCCATGGCAGGGTTATCTGAGCCGAGTGCTGCTGTTGAACCCGTACCTCCCCAAGTCCCTGCTGAGGAGACGTCTGCTGAAGCACCTGGAGGATGTCCACGCCATGGACCAGGGGATCCAGCAGGAGGGAGTCAGTCAACTCACCACACAGGAGCTACGCAAGGTCAGTCAAGCAAGGCAAACAGGGTTCAAGATTCAAGATGGTTTTATTGGTCCTTCCCAGTTAAAAACCAAGTATTGTAAATTGTAAAGTTTACCAAGTTAGAAAGCATCGATATATTAAAAAATACAGGTAATACTATACATTCTAAAATAAGTAAATTATTTTAGAATGTATTACCTGCACACTATTAAAAGACCAGTAAATATACACTCAGGTTAAAGACAATAGGACAATCATTGTTGACATTTGATACAAAACAGTGTGCATTTGTACATGTACTACTGTAATTCACTTCAAAATTTCACGGTGTGAGAAAAATTGAGGTGTTCATGTACTGATATGTTCACGGTTCAAGTCATGTTCACGGCTTGACACTCGATTCGGTGTCTCATAATATGATTTCTAATATCAGTTATAGCATTATAATAATTTTGATACTTAACAGTAGCACATTTGTTTTCAAATATACGTAACATCGTTACATGAAAAACATGTGAATGATTTATTGCTGTTTGGGGCGAAGGAGTGTTAGCGGTTTGATGAGTTCACGGTACAGAAGTGACCGTGAAAACCGTGAACATATCAGTATCGTTAAAAATCAGTCATTACAGTAAGAAGACAGCAGTCAGGGTTTCAGTCCATAGTTATTGAGTAGGCCACACATGAACAGTGTGGGAGAGTTCTTATATCTGTTGGTTCATGCTCTCAAACAGTCTAGCATCTCGCTGTTTGGGGTTATTTTTGGCATGTTTTTAGACTTTTCTATCGGGGTTTCTTTTTAGCACTGGACTTTTTCTTTCACCAAACACAACCTCTGCTGGCAGTCGAAAGCATCAATGCGCTATAAACCTAATCACTTCAATCAACACATTACGGTCGTTCTACAAGTACGTGCGAACCGGACGCATGAATAGGCACAATCAGCAGGAGGCGTGTGGCCGCATGAATGTCTTTCTGACTGGCTAGATGTGTGATAATCCACCACTCGGTAAAATGGACATCCCTAATTTGATGGTTCCCGGGGAGGAGCACTGTATACTGTAAAATAAACTACAGACCAAGAAGACAGGTCTGGACTAGACAATATCATATGAAAAAAGAACAAAGGTTAAGACAAAAGACTTCACGTAAGGCCACACCAATTTAAATTTTTGTTCTCGGATTCGTCTTTTTTCTGATTTGCAAAAAAAAATTCTGGTTCTGAATCAACTCAAAAATGCTCATATTTTGCTCCCAACAGTTGAGGAAAGTCCTTTTCTTCCTAGTTGTTGCAGTTTTTCCAGTGCGGTGGTTTGATTAAAAGTTCAAAATTCGCTGTTTAATAACATATATAATTATAATATTATATATTAACACAGCCTTTTGTGTTGACTTATGGCTCCTATAATTGTAGCATTTAGTACAATGTTTGCCTAGACCTGCTTATTTTTTTTCCTGTCGCTTCATATTCTTCCTGAAAAAATCCGAGAACCAACAAATTGATGTGGCCTAATAATAATAAAAAATACATTAAGCATTAAAGGTATATCATAGAAATCTATACTTTTTCACAAGTTTGATAATATCAAACTTGTGAAAAAGTATAGATTTCTGACATATAGATTTCCCTACTGTGTTTCTATAGTTCTACATATAAACCTATCCACACTTCTACTAACACCCACTATTTGCTTTATACAGTAGTTC
This sequence comes from Branchiostoma belcheri, assembly GCF_001625305.1. Lineage (NCBI taxonomy): Eukaryota > Metazoa > Chordata > Leptocardii > Amphioxiformes > Branchiostomatidae > Branchiostoma > Branchiostoma belcheri. The sequence continues at coordinate 4,732,487 of NW_017802602.1, read as the reverse complement.
TGAATTAAGAGCATCAAATTAAAGGTTACTAATATATATAGCCAAACATAGAATTATGACAGTTAACAATAATTTTGAAAAATACAGTATGCAAGTATGATTAACAGAGATTATGTCTTTAAACTTAATATATACAACAACACCATTCCTTACTGTCGGGCTACTACAGTACCACAGTGACTGTACTACTGCTACTACGTATACTACGCTGTACTAAGTTACTACTGTCATTACTACTGTTGGGCACTGACAATTGATAATAGTCTCAAAACTTCTGGCTGAATTAGCAGGAATGCCAGCCTTGTTCGGCTAACCAAAGACATTTTATGGACATTATAATGGTTCTTCGCCTCACAGTGCTGGGATCCAGGCTATGGCAATGTGCATTACTACATCACGCTCAGATTGTATGTGTTTCACAGGTACTTTGTATTCTGCTTAATCAAATACAATTTGCTCCACATTGAGGCCCTTAGGCCATGTTGACTGGGTATATGGAATGACATCCATTCGCGGAAATATTTTTGGCCGTTCTCAAGTTAACAACCATACTGTAAATCGTACAAAACATTTGCGAAAAGAGCAAATATATACCGTAAGTTGCAAAGAAAAAATTGCAAGATGATACCAATGTTGTAGAATGCATATATCAAATCAAAATAGCCTTATGTAAAAAAAGCCTTATACGTTTGTTTCTCATTAGATTCAGCACAGCCCATGAGACTTTGCCTGTTAATAGCAGATGCTTCACTGCCATGTCATACCATGATTAACGAGGTGGGCCGCATGCCTCGGCGGTCTCAACTGCTCAATCTTTTGCAGCAGCACTTCAGGCGTTGGCCGCTTGGAGGGGTCTACTATCCAGCAGGACCTGATGATGCGGTACACCGGCAGCGGACAGTTCTCCGGCTGCCGCAGACGGACGCCTTTCTTCAGCAGCTCCAACAGTGTGCAGACGTCCGGGTGCATGGGGCTTCCAGCGTAGCGCGGCTCCTCCCCAAAACTGGCGATCTCCCACAGCAGCACGCCGTACGACCACACGTCACTCTCACACGTGTACACCCCGTCCCGTAACGACTCCACGGCCATCCACTTCAGCGGTAACAGCTCCTCCTCCCCGCCCTGGTTCGTGCGTTTGTATGCCGATGACGCGTAGACGTCACGCGATAGTCCGAAATCTGCGATCTTAGCCACCATCCTGTCACTGATGACGACGTTACGAGCTGCGATGTCTCGGTGCACGATCTTCAGCCGTGCCAGCTCTGCTAACCCACAGGCCACGTCACAAGCGAAACCGAGACGTTCTAACAGTTTCCTTTGCCCTGTGACCCTGTATTGTTCTCTCAAACCCCACAGATACCGGCGCAGTTCCTCATTAGCTGCATACTCTACCAGGATGTACTGTGGGTCGGATTTAGTCAGAACTCCGTAAAACTTCACCACATTCGGGTGCCCCTCTTTGTCTTCGTGGATTCTCGCGAGAATGTCCATTTCTCGGCGAAAGTCGCGGACAGCAGACGCCGTCATGCGGTCAGGCCGGATACTTTTGGCAGCAACCAAAACTTGGTAGCCTTCAGGCACGCGCAGTCTTGCCCGTACGACATGGCCGAACTCGCCCTCCCCGATCATGTGTTCAAGGTGGATGTCCTCTTTATCTATTTCCCATGATGAAAGGTTTTCTATGAATGGCGTCATTTCCAAGTCCGCTGTTGGCTGTTCTGCTCTTTGGCGTCGGCGACTCCGTTTCACCAGGACTCCAGTAATGATGCAGGCGATTAGAACAATAGTCGGGATAACGGACGACAACACTACAACTACGACTTGGTTCTTCTCAGGACTTGAGGAATTCTGACAAAACTCGCCTGACTGTCCTTCAGCGCAAATACAGCTGCCATTGACTGGATCACACAAGGCGTTGTTTTCACAGTAACACCTCAGTCTGCAGTCCCTCCCGAATGTGCCAGGTGCGCACTCGTGCTGACACCTGTCTCCACGACGACCAGGAGGACACAGACACCCCTCCCACCTGTCACACGTCCCTCCGTACTCACAGTCACACACTTGGCTGCAACCTTCCCCATGATAGTTAGGTCGGCATTTGGTGGCGTTGAGGGTAAAAATTGCATTAATTACTTCACCATTTACAGCTTTTACCACGCAAGTATAACCAGCGTTGTCGGATTCTGAGACTGGCTGGAAGTTGATGGAACTGTTCTGTACCGCCCCTAAAGCTTCTTTAATAATTTTTGTGTCATTGTAATAGTTTTCCGCTTCATGAATCCACGTCATACTAGCAACTTGGATGTGTGGAGCCAGGCAGGTCAATGTCAGATTAGTACCGATGTACTTCACGACTGAATCGCCAGGTGACGCTATGATGACAACTTCAGGCCAGGGAATATCACAGGCCCTCCCTCTCCAACCCGGGCGGCACTCACAGGCACCGTTAAAGCCATGACAACGGGCGCCGTTCTTACAAACACAGTACTTGTCACAGTACAGACCGTACCTGCCCTCGGAACATCCTGTAATGTCGTACTGAAATATGAAATCAACGGGATATGTATTGTCGTGAAAGGTGACGTTAGCGCTACATTGTGTCCAATAGGACGAAGTGGACCTTAGATCATTCATCTCCACAACTACAACATAATTAACACCTTCTGTCATGCTACACCGACTATCCTGTGCCCACTCAGGCAACATTTGTTTCGAAACATCCAAAAACATAAACTTGCCCACACTTCTCAACTCTTTGTCGTGACATTTAAACTCTATTCTTCCTCCATTCTGAGGCGCTTCAAGCGCCGGGCGAAGCGCGTCCAAATCATTCCACATAATGGTCAGAGCGAAACACCATCGAAAGTAACAGTCGTTAATGATAGCATAGCGGGATTTGTGACGAAAGTAGGGAAAAAAGTCGTTGTACTGTGCTTCTTTCCCATTATTAATTTTGACATTGTAATGCCCATTATGACTGCTCAGTACGACATAGTTCTCAGCCGTCCCAGTATCAGGTATAACTGGTGTTTCACACTGTTTGCTGTAGTATGGCGGGTATCCCCACACGTCCGTGATCACGATGGCGAGGTTTACATGCCAAACGCTGTTGTCTCCAGTATTTTTCAGCTCCAGGGACAGGTTGTACCGCGGGTTATACTCATAGTCCAGCGGCGCTGCGACGATTAGCGTCAAGTTCTCAACAACAACTTCAAACCGTCCAAGATCGTTGCCACTTGTGATGTTCACTGACCACGACGTTCCATTTTCCTCTTCCATTAGGCCACCGCCGACGTTAAGAAAGTCTCGCAGGTGTTTGACTGTGCTGCCGACAGATGCATCCTCACGTATTGTGACGTTTCCAACCCCAAACCCTGCATCTCTGCCGGCCTGGACAGATGGAATTACGTTGACCAGTAGGAAGACGTAACAAAACGTCAAACACGCCATCTTCTTTGCACGTACACCTCTTCGTATTTTTTCTTCTTTTCCACGGTATCCTGCAGGTGACTAGGCTTAACCTGGATGCAAGAATGTACACACAGTAGTTACAATGAGAAACGCGCCATACTTTTCAGAAAATATAGTATTCCTATATTTCTTTTTCTCACAACCCCGTCAGTTAAAGTAAGTGGAATTTAAAAGCAACCCTTGACCACTCAATTTTAATTCTCACTGCTCGGGACAAGTTACAAACAAAACAAAGGTTGTAAAAATGTTAACACCCAGGCCCTTTAGTTAATATTAGCACAATCAAGCCTCCAGGCCAGCGTTAACAGCATGTATAAGGCCAGATTGCAGGCTGTTTTTTTACGATTGCACACTACATCCTACATGCTGTGGAATTTATGAATCGGCACTAGACGTATGTACTGGGTTCTTGAGTCGTGGAGCCTCGGTAGCCTGGGTGCCATCCTCCAGAGTTACCACCGGCTCCGTATAATATTGTTGCTAACTATATACCATGGACAACCCAGGCCTAGAGCCAGGCCAGAGCCTCGGAGGACATGATCTTTTTTTTTTATTGAGAACAGGCAAAAATCAATGTGCGCTGATGTCATAAAATTAAGTCAGTGTGGCCTTTAATACATGAAAAGAACAAAACTCACCAAATCATGAACATTCGACTTGCTGGCAGGACGGCGACTGATACTGACTCAACCAAAGAACTCATGTATATGTATATCACAAACACAGGAAACACACAAGTTGCACAGAACAAAGGAGTACCTGTCTGGAATTCACTTGTCAAGCACGATGCATGACAAGGTCAAGGAAAAGGTCAGACTGTACCCTCATCTGACATACACAGACAGGAAGTGAGCCACTTTTCCCAGAAACAGAATGAAACGAGAAATCCTTATGCCCACGCGACACTACAGTTAGCTGATCTTATGAGGGAATTCCATGACGTAAATTAGTCATTAGATTAAAACATAGCATGCTATATGCATGGCTATAGACTGTCGTATTCTTGCTGTTGTTAAATTAAGCCTTGTTAACACAAAACCGCCTGAACTCTGATTCGGTTAACTTGTATTCCTCACATCTTGTCCATGTGCCACACATTCTGTTCAAATCATGCCTGATCACGATTTGCTTAATTTTGTCAATGAGGAAAATATGCAAGGTAGTGCGTTATCAATGCCAGAGGTCAGTGACCTGCTTGCTGGTGCCTCTCTCCCAGCGTATCTTGGCCAAATGCCGACGTGGTCCCGCCAGAGGCGGTGAAGCTCGTCCTAGAATGGACACATTATTAGGTCATTACTGCTCTTGTAGTTGCTGCCAGGTAGATTCATAACTGCATGTAAATAAGGAAATATTACCCTGTAATCCATGACCGGGTCAATATGTAACTTACATTGGAATCATATAATGTGTTCAGATGCAAATCGGATCTGGTGAAACCGGTTCAAAACTACCTCCCGATGTGGTTTGCGATCGATACTAAGGTGGCAAAGGATAGTATTCATTGGCTGCTTGGAGATCAGTCAAATTGGTTTTCCCATATTATATGAGGAATACAACCAAAATTTAACAAAAAGGGTCTATAAAGAGGTCTACTATATGTCATGTTGTCTCATGTAACAACACGTCAAAAGAGAAGTCATAAGATGACGTTATGAATATTTAAGCTATTTGGAGAACACTTTTTATAAAGGGTACAGTGTTGGTGTCTGTAAAATTGCGTGCCACGGTATCAACAATTTTCTGCAAGGCACGAAATTGCGACCTACTTCGCCGATGAAACCACTTAATAGCTTAAGCTTCGACTCTGGGGGAAAATACATGTATAATGAAGTTTGATACTGTCGGACGCTATATGTTGTAGAAGCTCATGTGACTTAAACTTAAACTTGTGACTGTGACTTAAACTTAATTCAGAACTATGTGATACATTTTAGGGCGAGGCCTTTTCCCACGGCCGCACATACTTGATTGACAAACTTGCATGCCCGACAGTTTTCAAAGATTGGACAGGGCGGGGCTGTAATATCAAAGGAGCCGGCGGCTTGTGTTAGCAGGGTTGATAGTTACATAATGTACGTTACATCAAGAAACCTGATAAAGAAGGAAGTCTCCTAGATAGGGGAGGTTGATGTACGGAGTTGCGGAAGAGAGATTAAACATTATATAGGGGGGGGGGGCAAAGCATAATTCAAGGGTTTATATGCCCCTGGTACAAATGTACTTCAAAGAGCTGATGACTCCTACATGTAGCCTCCTGTGCAGGCTTTGGGGCGGGTGGGAATTTTGATAACAGCGTTTTGAAGTCTAGTTTTTAAATTTGTCGCGTTCTTGAAATAGCCGGCCATCCTACAAGCAGCCATGAGAGAAGGTTCCTGTCTTTAGTTTCCAAATGTTTTGTTGGAAAAGATATTACATGGATCTGCAACAGGAAAAATTCTGATGCAACATTGACCAAACATGTGAAAATAGTGAAAAATTAGAGTTTCTTGCAGGTGCAGTGTGTTCTGCTGATGTGCATATTAAATTATACATGTATATATGGCCTGGAAGAAACAGGACTGCTTGTAGTGTTGTTTTTTCCGTCCAAGATGACCCTGATGTTACCTGTTGTGTCTGTAGATGTGCTATCTGCGGGGAGTGGCCAGCATGACGTGGTCCAGACAGGTGTGTATGGAGTGGTTGACACAGTGGGTCCAGATATCTACACAGCTACAAGGTGAGTAATGACGGCCATGAATCCAACATCTTAACAAGAACATCAAATTCTATAATTAGTAACTTGTTTCAGCATACATGTAGCGGCATTGTAGCCCAATAAGTTTTCGTTAACAGCTACTTATAATTTAATAATATATAATGTAAATTTTTTTCTATGTTGTCCAACATAGCAGGAAAGTGAAACTTCATCGATCCTGTAATGTTTATTAAAGCCAACATGTACTAGCACATACAGAAAAATGTTTTTACATGTTATGGAAGCCTATACTTGTAGTAGTACCAGTTTGTTGAAAAATGTAACAAAACTGCCATTTATAAAATGGTTTGATGTCAATCTCTAGGATATAAGTCTTGCAGAGTACATTTTATATTAAAAATATACAACCTTTCAACTACACCCTTACATTAGTCATCTTGTGGTCTCCTACAAAATGAATCTCATTTGTGTTAGACTGTTTTTCAATATCCCAGTAGTTACATTGTAGTTAGATTTGAGTTAGATTTACCTCAAAGTTTCCTTTTAATCCTTTTAACTTACAACATAGAAGACCTGTGCACTTTGGTGACATTTCCATTCCTATGAATGCTTTTTTTCTGTTGATATTCATCTTATAAGCCTGGTTACCAAACCTATTTTAGCTCCCAAGTCCTACATGATCCTCTTTGCAAATAGAGGATGCAAGACTCAAGTCAGAGCTAAAATATGTTTGGTAACCAGACTACACGTAGGTATCCTTTTTCGTATACAGCTGACAAGTTGTGTGTCTTCCCTTTCCCAGCTTCAGAGTTATGTCTACTTGTCCACTGTATGGTGTTCTTATCTACTGGACACTCCCACGTCAAGTGAGCACAACTTCCCCAGAACGTCAATTTGAAGTCAACACAACTGGTTTATTTGTCAACAAAGCCAGATCGATCCCCTAGTAGAGGGATAAATCTCTTTGAGTACTGTAGTGGACAATTGAGATCTCATCACAAAGGACAAGACCAAAAGAGAGCTGGAAGAGCTCTGTCCCCACAAGAAGAGACTCCAAAGAGAACTGCTGTAGATTCCTTCTTGACACCGAAGGTTGGACCCCCTCAGATACCATCAATTGTTTTGAACAATAGATAATTAAATGGGGGTTAGCGTCTAACCCTAACAATGACATAAAAACAACATGGCAGCCATGTTTTCACAGGTGATTTTTCAAACAATGGAAAATTATGTAAGAAATGTATGATGTCAAAAAAGAGACTTGTAAGAGACTGCAGGAGATCTGAGATAGAATTTGGGAGAACAATACCTAATCCAAAGAGAACTGCTGAGGACAATTGTCTGCTAGAGTACTCAAAGAGATTTATCCCTCTACTACTAGAGAACCAACAATAATCATGCAGGACGTTAAGTACTCCCATAGCCTGCTCAACTGTTCTTTCAACAGACCTGTTTACAGTTGTGGAAAAGTTGGATAGTAAAGAATGTTGACCAAAATATGTTTTCACTGTTACATTACACAAGATGTTAGTTGGGACCAGTTTTTGAGGGGGTCTATGTCTTCTTTCTAACAGGTTGTACATTACAAGTACGGTGTCCGTCATAGAACACTATAACAGTTAACTTAATAAACCTGTCCAGTTCCCCTGACATACATGTAAAATGTTGTTTAAGAACTGATGAAAGAAATTTAAAGAAAGTTACTGTCCTGGCATGGGTACTACGTAGCAAAAAAATGTTCATGTTCACATGATAACCTTTTATTACTATATACTAATAGAAACATGTATTAAGGATATTACATGTACAATGTATGTCAACATGCAATGTATAATCTTTCTCTTGTCGCCTCTTGATTTGACTCTGTGCAATGCAGTAAATTCACAATCATTACACCTACATGTACAATGTATGTGTTCTTTGTTACCTCCATTAAAAATGGAAGTATTTTGTATGTGTCTGTGTATTTACGCCCATTTGTAGTCATCATAACTTCAGAACGCCTTTATGGATTGTGATGATATTGGTATGTTGGTAGCTTGTACTAGTAAGATCAAGGTTAAATATGGGCCTCCTTGTGTCTGACCTTGGTACTGCAGCAGAACTCATTTTAATTTGTATCTTTTGTTTGTGCTTAACATGATCTTGACAGGAAAAACTATCACCAAAAAGTCAAGTAAAGTGGGTTTTGTCCCCCTAGCAGCTTGTTCTGGAACTGCAGGGGTGTTTCTAGCAAAATCTTGTAAAGCAAATAAGTCCAGAATGGAACTACATTTTAATCGTTTTTGGTATGTAGGTAGATTAGAGGGAAATAAAGATAGCGGTAAACTTATTTCATTGATTTTAATTTTTTCCAATTTTTCCAAAACATTGGGTACTGACTCATGTGCATGTGTACTGTACAATATATGTGTACAATATATGTTTGTAAGTGTGTATGTTTGTGAGAGTGCCATGTGTACAATGTATGTTTGTGAGCGTGTGTATGTTTGAGTCAGTGTATTTTAAACTTAACTGTGTACAATATATGTTTGTAAGAGTGTATGCTTGTGAGAGTGTGTACAATGTATGTTTGTGAGAGCATGTTTGTGAGAGTGTGTATGTTTGTATGTATGAGTGTTGAATGTTTTCAGATATCTGTCAGCATACATTTGTAACTTATAAACCTCGATAGATTGTGGCAAAGGTCAGGGTCAGTTTTGGGCTACCTGTGGCAGTGTAATAGAGCTTTATATTCTGGACATGGCATGCATGTATATGGTCTGGATTGGGTTGCACACTGTTGGCCGGTAGCTTTTGATGTGAGGTAGAAGTGGTGTAGGATTGGGACTTCTCAGCTTGTTCTGGAAGTGTAGGGACATTTGAATATTGTTTACCTAACACTGGTCGCATCAATTTTGGAAAGTCACAAGGCATTTGGAAACTCAAGTAAAAATTGATTTTCAACATTCAAGTTTCACATCAGTGTGTAGCTCTTGGTGTAATGAGCACAGTGATATGAAAATTATTGTTCTGCAGTGTTCATAACTTAAGATATAATTAATAATAAATACAAGCAGACCGGTGGTCTTTCCTAACAGCCCGTCAGGCCTAACAACTAGCCCGCAAGTTTTAATACAGGACCTTCGGTCTAAAGGCACTAGACTACATGTGTAGAATCCCAGCCC